>NC_056608.1:15047064-15267064 GCF_018340385.1 Cyprinus carpio
TTTTTAAATGCTCTTATTATCATTTAGATGAACGATCAATGCAAGCCAAATTTAACATGATTAATGAATTTGCATGGTCACACCAACATCGTACTCTCATTATGCTCATTATACTAATCATTACAAAAACACAGGATGTCCCGCTTTCCAGAACTTCCCAAATAAAAGCCCTAAAGTTGACTCATTTTATTTTAATACCATGTATTTGAGTCTCTTATACATTATTCAGAGACATAGAGAGCCACTTTGTGAAGCATTATGAATAATCAATAAGCAAACCTCAGTAATACATCTTATAAAGAGATAATTTCTCCCTTGACTGTAGAGCAGATTATAGTCATACAGACGGTAAAGCGCGATTTCATACGGACCTCCCGGTGAGGTCAACGGTGTCTTGGGGCTAAATGTTATTGACTGAGTGCTTCAGCATCTGCTTGTGTCCTTGTGTGGTGCTGACTCCATTTGACCTCTACACACACACAAACACACATCCAGGGTGAGAGTTGTAAGCTTTGTGTTTTACCCTGGTGGGACTCCAGGGCCCTCGTCTATCACACTGTTACACCCAGAACATCCATAATTTACAGCTAAAGATTCAAAGAGGACGCGTGTTTACAGTGGAGACTTGTTTCATGTGTGTTGGTGGACTTTTCAGCATCTGCATTGGTGTGCAAGAGCATGTTTGTGCACTTCTGTGCACTAGCAATCCCTGTTTCGAAACAAAGAATGTGTTGGACCTGATTATCTCTGCTGCTCACAAATGCCGAAGACGTAGTTTTTGCTGAGTTAGCGTACAGGTGAATGAACTTTTCTCTCTTTCCACATCTTGTTTTTTCCTGTTTCACAAGGGAGTGTCTAACAAGGGTAGTCAGTATGGATCAAGAATGTAAAATGAATAATTTACTTGGACGTTCTTATTATTTATTTAGTCTTTTCTGTGTGCTGGACAGATTATGTGGTTTAACGGTCCTTTGAGGGGGTATTTACACTTGGTCATTTTTCATAGTTACAGGATCATGAAAAGACCAAGTATAAATGCATCTGGTTGTTCAGGCCACAAGTATAACATTTAATCTTCCTGAAATAAACTACGACAGCATACGGAAGTGCAGGAGCCTCGCAAGCATTGATATGAAACCTAGAAAGAGTGGCCACAAATCTCAAACCCTACGATGGAAAATTTCACTGGCTGCCATTAGGAGCAAAGTGAACTTTGTTTGCATATAGCATGGGAGTAGTAGATCAGATTTATATCTGATATGTGGAGACGCATTTATGTTGCCAAGTATAAATGGATTGTGTGTAGCGTACCCAATCAGACAGCAATACGATCGATCCAAATGCATGAAGTGACTAAGTGTAAATGGGTTAGTAAATGTGTATAAATGTTTGTTCTGTGGTTGTTTTAGGTGAGTGGAGGGCTGTGGAAGAAGAAGAGGAGGAAGAAGAGGATTGTGGGCCATCTTGGGACAGCGAAACTGAAGATACTTTGGGTATTTACTTCACGTTATACAGAAGACAAATGTGCTGCTAGCTACATCAGTCAGCATGAAACCGAAATTCACGATTCTTATTTTTATGGAATATTGCAATGTTTATTATAATTTATCATTATATTATTCATATCTTCTCTTCCTTGTTGATGTGCATGTTGACACGAGGGTACGGCCATAACCTGTCAATCACATGAGATTGCAGCAATTAGCAAACAACAACAATACAATGATTTAATCAACTCCTGATGGACAAAATCAGGTGCCGCCCTATTTTTTTTTTTTCCTTGCTCATGAAGCTGTTTCACTTGCGTAGGCATCACGATAGAGAAGATTGCAATTTCAGTTTCATACTGAATGCGGTCATATTTAAAAATGTTCACGTGTGAAATCCAGTCATTTCAGAAGCAATTTGCATGATCTGGAATTTCTCACGAGATAAAAACATTTCCTTGCAGATTTCGCCACAGGTTCAAGTTGGTCACACAGATTCCTCTTTAAATTTTTCACTAAAGTGACTGCACCTTTTAAACTTGAGTGTGAGTCTTCATTGTCCATAGCACTGGAAAAACTCACTCGGTCAAAATGAAGCCATTGCAGTTGGTCTTTGGCTGCCAGCTTGGTTTTATATCCCATTGTATAAAACAATCACTTGACCTTGTTTCCTAGAGCATTCTTATTCTCTCGTGGCACACTTGATCTTTATTTAAACTGATATAGTTGAGGTATTCTGGTATTCTTTGTGCATCTTTGATGCTTGTCAGTCACTTTAGGGCCAACCACTAGCTAGAGCACAGCAACATAGTGGAATGTTTTGCATTTAGGTCTAGTCATGTATTTTGAGTGCTATACATTTAACAGTACATAGTCAGCAATATTAATTGCTGGATCCAGCTGTATATTTCCTGTGTTTACAGCCAACAAGAGACCAAGGCCTTGACAAATCCCCACTGAAGCGTCTCAGGAGATCCGAGAACTCCCTTTGCTACCTTGTTATAAATTAGACAGCTGTTTCTGTCAGATTTTCAAAACAAAATACGGAAAAGTCCATCTTTTCAACATATTTTAAAAAAATGCACATGATATTTAACTAGAATTCAGAACTCATGCTCTCTTTCAAAGCATTCTGTCTTTTGTACCTCGTCAGGAATTGTGGCAGCTGTCAAACAGACCTCACCATCAAACCTTGTGTTTATGTAGTTATACTGCTTTCTCAGGCAAAGCTGTTGGGTTATGGGATTTTGAATGTTCTTTTTGTTATGATTAATTGAATCTGGCTTTAGTGTATTCTTGTAGTTCTGACCTGATTAGTTCCGTTGTAACTGCGTAACTCTTTATTTAGTGAATGTTTAGATATGATAAATGCCCTCAATCAATAAATAACTCTCCAGACCCCAGTGTGCGGTTTTGACTCGCCTCATAAATACCTCCTCTAATGAGAGAAGGAGAGAAATTTCTCATTACAGACTGCTTAATTTAACAGCTTTACCGTTGGTTACCGTGATAATTACAGCCCCGCTTCTCTTTGATCTCGCCAGACAATGTTTCCCAGATTCTCCAACTCATCAGAGAAACAGCTGCTATATCAGAGAGAAGCTCTCTATGGCAGGGAAATGAGAGACAGCTCCTCCATCACATGACACGCGCTCTGAAGTCTGGGTTTACAACTGGTGCCTTTGTTGAACACAATGTGGGTGATTCCTGGGAGATTTCAGAGGGACCGGGGGTAAAACAGCATGCCGAAGCTTAAAGGGATAGTTCACCCAAAAATGAACTAAAAATTCTGTCATTATTTACTCACCAGATTGTTCATGCTGCTCATTTACAATGTAAGTGAATTTTGACAAAGGGCTGTCAAGCTCAAGAAATTACAAAGCCTCATAAAGGTAGCTCTTATATGGCTTGTGTACTATATTCCACTTCCAATTTTTAGTCTGTTCCTCACGCAAAGCTACTGTATGAGTCAAAAGTATTTTTTATTAGTACTCTGTCAGCCCCTTATCTTATATTTGGAATGCAAACATCCTGCCTAACATCTCCTTTTGTGTTCCACAGAAGTCATACGGGATTGGAATGACATGAGTAAAAGGTGACTGAATTTTCATTTTTAGCTGATCCATCCCTTTAACCCCAAGATCAGAAAGTGAGAATACACTCGTGTCTGTTGATTTAAATGCAATGTTGGTCACTGATCGCACCACAAACCATGTTTATTTGCAGACAGGCTTTCTTCTTGGTTCTACCCTATCTAGACAACCATTCCTCTTATTACTTCTTTAAAACTACCTGAGTTCACTCTTAAATCTCTTGGGTCTCCAAACCTGAACAAGTACTGAGGCAGGAGTATCTGCATAAGCTTTGATGCTCAGTTTCATATTCTCTAACATTAAAAATGTGCATATTATAACAGGCTTCTTTTCCCTGGCCTCTCGGTTCTGATAATTTACACAGATTTGAAGACCGAGATCTTTAACCACACCTTCCATCACTTTGTCTTTCTGCATTTGTTCCTGTAAAGTTGGCCTTCCTTGCTTTGTTTTCCTCTCTTTTGTTCTTTGTTGGTACCATTTTAGCTGTTTTGCTTAAGCCACAGGTATTGAGTGAGATAAGGCCCGTTCACACCAAGCACGATAACTGTAACTGAAAATGTAACTGGTAACTGATGAAATAAATGTAGGATTGTCAACAGAATCAATAATTCAATTCAATTCAATCATAATTTTTTTTTCTAAATCTGTAGGACCTTTATTCTCAAGAAAACAGTGAGCTTTTTTCCATACAGCCAATAGAGTTCATTGTTGCTCTCTGTTGAGTTTCACTGTATGAAAAAGAAAATAAAGACATTTTTAATATTTTAACATTTAAAAAAATAAAAATCATTCTTCAAAATTATTCAATACACACATATACAGCATATATTTTGAAAATATTTACATTTATTTGCATATATATATATATATATATATATATATATATATATATATATATATATATATATATATATATATATATATATATATATATATATATATATATATATATATATATAATATTTATTTATAATTTATTTATTAACATTTAAAAAAATCTTTGCACAGAACATCATACAGATTTGGAATTATATGACAGAAACTGTTCTTTGACATCAGAAATTATTTTTTGAGGACAAAAAAATCTGATTTTTTGTGGGATTTATTAAAAGAGGAGTAAAAATAAACCTAACACAATAGAAAAGCATTAATACAATTACACCACGCAACCCTAGTACTGAGAGGCAAAGAGAAGGAAGCGGAGAGAAATTTGGAAATGAGGGCATAGTGATGAAATGAGGGAAGCATGGTGTTATGGGAGTTGGTTGAAGATGGAGTCTGAGGGTTTAGGGAGTCTTCTCTACTGTGTGACCTACTTAATGAATACAAATGTCACACCAAACAGCAAAAGGTCATTTAAAGGTTCTATAAGGTGACTCACATAGACTTAGCCTCTGGCCACAGGTTCTCACACATTCATTACGGTTTCTTGGTCTCCCCCTGATCACTTAATCTGGGTTAATGCTATTATCAAAGACCAATCCTCCCAAATGCCTGTGCCTTCTCACTTCTATATTCTAGAAGCTACAATTATCCATCTAAATGCATGATTGTAGCACTTTCCCCCCTCTTACTGTGGACGTTCATGCAACATCAACCCAAGCGCTGAGAGTCATTTCGACTGTCGCAGTTACTTCCTTTCCAACACTTCACCGTAGAGGTGACACACACTGAGTTGCCCTTGGCGACTGCATTCCGTGGGTCATAGTTCAATACCTTGATTTACAGCATCCTGTCTGGTCGGCTCTGCGGAAATGAGGCTCCTAACCATAGTGTCTTCAAGAAAAAAAGTCACTGCCAAGAGAAATTATGACACACTGTTATCTTTTGACTCCTGGGGCTCAGAAATGGAATCAAATTTAATAGTTCCGAACAGAATCAAACATTTAAAATTGCCATTAACTGGTTAATAACATTATTTTATTGTTCCATTTAATATTTCGATTTGCAAAATATTTGGATGCGCAAAAATCTACTACATTTTTTACTGAAGAACTTAAATTTAATTCTGCTCCTCACATAAAAATATCATTAAAGTTACAGAAAGTTTGGAACATTTTATGTGGTACTTTTGTTGTTTTTTGTTATGTCCTTTCATTCCCGTTTAAAAAAGAGCAGCAGGGATATTCTGCAAAATATCTTTCAGCAGCATTTATAGGAAAGATTCCTTTATGTATTCAGTGATTTACACTGAAATGATTTAGCCAGTGGGAATATTTTGGTTCTGTATTCTCTCGTCTTTCTGATGCGGGATGCTTTTCTTATTGATTAGTCCACATCTGCGTGTACAGGCAAGCCTGTAGTTTTGAAATTGGAATAGATTTTTTCCCTTCTACATTGATTGGCTCAGGTGACAGCTAATTACTCAAGAGTGTGTGTGTTTGTTTGTGTGTTATGCAGAATTGATATTATTTCATGTGGTTCTTTTGTTATGGTGCTCTGGTTGACTGACATGTTTTAACATCTGTTGTATTGTTCCTGCAGAGTGCAGTCTTTTTTGCAGATGCATGTACGTGTTATGATGTACTGGAATGTTTGTGTTTTCATTTCCTCTGGTTAATATTTTGTTGCTTTGGCTGTCACAAGATAAGATACTGCAGGTGTGTATGTAAGTGTGCAAAACTGTGCCTGTAAGTCTGTTGTGAAGAGGCACGGTCTCTTCTAAACAAGGAACTTAAAAAATAAAAAAAAAAATTCGGAGATTGGCAAACAGTGCTGTTTTCTCTGAAAATGTCTCCTCTTCTGAGATAGACAACTGACCTTTCACTCGAACACACACCTTTGTACACATCCAACAACGTTATACGATGGTTACTCTTCTTCATGTGAGGCATCCAGCTCTGACTCAAACAGCTGATGTATAGAACAAAGTCCACACCCTACATTTTTTTTATTTCTTGATATTCTGTTTTACTCTTATGTATGTCACAATCAGTGTTGGGAAGGTTACTTTGGAAATGTAATAGGTTACAGATTATAAGTTACCGTATTACAGTAAATGTAATAATTAGTGTAACTATTTCAGTTACTTTATTAAAGTAATGGAACTGATTCTAATTGATTACTTTTTGATTACTTTTCAAAATTTCTACTGAATGTTTGCAATCCTTCATCACTTGAATTAAGATTTAAACAATTTAAAAGCACAGCCACCATAAAATCAGACTTTAGCACCTCTTTCTTTAAGATCATTCTGAGGTTAAATACTCTGAATTTCAGAATAATCAGAACTAATTTAGATTTAAAATCATAACAATAAATAGTTTAAAATTTAAAATGATTAAAATTATGCTATTTTTGAAATCAAATCTTTGCACAGCTATGGCAGGAAACACTGGCATCTAACAATGCCTTGGGGGAAATGGTTAATCTTGAGAAATAAGGCATATACATAAACACAAAAAGGAAATAAAACCGTTATTGAATAAGCATGTGTCCTATGTGGCTTAAACTCCTGAAACATTGATGTCTCATATTTAAGAGCAGTCAATGAAGTTTGTGAAAGAAATCAGTTAAATCTGTGTGTGTGTGTGTGTGTGTGTGTGTGTGTGTGTGTTTGTAGTAAGTGTTATTCAGATGTAACCCTTTTTGTTGTTGTTATTTTTTTAATTAGTAAGCAAGTGTGTCCATTTTTTTTTTACTGGAAGAGTGAAATAACTCTCTTAAAGTTGTCATATCAAACAGATCAGTGGACTTTCTATTCTGAGACAAAATTCTCATTGACTTTTCTGAAGGAACTTGGCTGAGAATGTTCAGCATGTGCAGTTTATTGTCTCTTCATCGTTTCCCTATTTTGTTTATTTTCACACGTGTTAACGACTTCACAGCTTGCCCAGAACAACAGGGGAATTAGCCAAAACAGACTTGATTAAACAAGCGAAAATATGGTACGACAGAACGGTGTTGTGTTTAGAGATTGGGAAGTTTGTAGAGGCATAGAGATATGACAGATGTGCTGTGTATGTAAGTATGTGTGTATCTGTGGCAGTCGGAGCTCATGGCCGCTGGATATGGACGTTCTAGCCAGAGCGGCCGTGTGTGTCCACCTCTCTTATCTCCTGCAGATCCCTTCCTTTCATCTCCTTTCAGACCTACAGGGTACTGGACAAACCCCTCCCTAAAATATAGTCCCCTGCAACACACCAAGTCTGCTATCTCACAGCTACAGACGAGGACCTTCATGTACAGGCCAAATGACGTCCCCCCTGTCCTCGTCCCACTACCACACACACACACATTAGGGTTGGTTCCCATCTCACCTGGCTCAGTGTCCCCTCCTCCACGGTTAACAGTCTTTCACTCCCTTTCTATCCTTCCCCTCCTGTTGTTTTTCTGCCTTTGCCTTGACTCTAATCTGAGCCTGTGTGACATCTGGAATGCCCTCTGGTTTTGATCGAGATAGTGAGAGAGAGAGGGACGAGAAGACATCGCTTTAACGCAGGCAGACACCTTTAAACACTGTAATTTAAAGCATCTATTGTGTTAATTACACAGCAGAGGTTCAGTTCTGTTCTCTGTATTTGTTGTTTGTTCAGGATCTTCAGTGGCAGACATGAAAACCCAAGAGCATCGTTCCAGCCCTCTGAAATCACACACACAGAGTGAGTATAGAGATAATATGAAGCTCATCTTTAAAGGTCAACTAATAATAATCACTGTTGTAGTCCGCAAGATTTAATCCACTTTAGTAGAATTCGATTAGATAAATCAAGAGTACTTTTTTTAATATATGTTCATCACACAGGCATTTTTAATGTTTAATAAGGGGTAAAAACCCATTCTGTTCCATTCATCTCATATCTATTAATGGGAAAAATGTGTTCAATGTGAACGTCCCATAATCTTAACACTTAATTGCCACTAATTGTTTACTTGAAGAATCAAACATGTCATAAACCAGTCACAAAATTAAAAAATGTGGCCCATTTTTGATATGTTTGTGTGTAACTGTTACTGAATTGAGTTCACTGTGAAATTTTTGAAAAATAAATTCACTTTAAAAGTCCCTTCTATGTACCAAGGTACCGGTGTCCATCCCTATAATCACTTAGAATTAAACTAACAATAACAATTTTGTAATGTTGGGCTATCACTATCAGGTAAGTCCCCATGACCTATTGACCAACATCTGGCCTGCATTCCTTTACGCATGAGTGAGGAGTAAACACACATATGCACACTAAATTCATTCCCACAAACACATTCTGGTACTCACAACAAAAAACAGACGTACATACAGATATACGTGGTAGCCAGAGCGTAACCCTTCTCCTAACATAAACACCAGATCTCACCTTTGAACTCCTCACCTTTCATTCTGCTAATTGGTCCGTGATGCTCTTATTTTTCTTCATGGGACTGTGGCTAAAAATAAGTCCCCATTTCTTGCACCTAAAATGGAGTACTCTCCTCCCCTTCAACTGTTCTCATCTTCCCCTTTTAGGTCTGGTAAAAGCCCAGCTCTTTATGATGTTTCTGTTTTTAACCTAATTAATTCTATAGCGGGCTAAATGGGATTAGGAATTACCCTGTTTTGTGCTTACAGACTTCTAAAACTGAGTGCTGAAACATCATTAAAAAATTTTCCATCTTCATCAGCAATCTTTAGAGCTACACTTTACTTTTTTTTCCCTGACTAATGACTTAGTTTAGTTGTACTTGCTACTAAATACTTATTTCGAATTAATCAAACATGTTCCAAAGCATCTATTTTGTCAAAAAGTTATAGAGAACTACGTAGTTTGTTACATGGTTTGCTTAACTGGTAAAGCTTGGCACTAGCAGTGACACGGTCATTGGTTTGATTCCAAGAGGAAAAGCGCAAACTAATAAATGCATATCTTGAATGCCCTGTAAGCAACTATGGATGAATGTGTCTGCCAAATGAATAAATTTAACTCTACTTTTTTATCACTGCTGAGTTTTTTTCATATGCTATTTTTCACGTCAACAATTGTTAGGCAGAAGGCCACAAGGTTGTGAAGACAGTCATGACTTGTTTTAAGTATGGTTGTTTAACTGTTATTCTTGTTCATGTAATAATGATTCTGCTGCTGGGCAGCTGTTGTGCTTTAAAGCCGGTTTATTCCTTCTGCAAGTGTGTGTGTGTGTGTGTGTGTGTGTGTGTGTGTGTGTGTGTGTGTGTGTGTGTGTGTGTGTGTGTGTGTGTGTGTGTGTGTGTGTGTCAGTGTGCATTAGGAAGCATGAGGAGGTAAAAGACTTAGTGAGCTGCTGCATGAACAAGAACAGTACACAGAGCTTGAATCAAAGAGGGCTCAAACTCTTTGCCTGAGGGTAAATTGATGTGTGAGTGTGTGTGTGTGAGAGAGAGAGAGAGAGAGAGAGAGAGAATGAAAAGGAGTTAGACCCTCTCTTTCTTTCAGTTCACTTTTGTTACATCTTATTTCTTAAATGACTAAGTTGAAGGCGTTATCTTGTTTTGACAGGTGATGCACGGCCCCACTCCCAAATGAAAGGTCTCCAGTTTCGCAGCATTGCCCCCAAAGCCCCAGCAGTGGTTCCATCCTCTGCAGTTCTATCCTGCCAGCCTCCCACAGCCCTGCCAGAAGCCTCCACGGCTGTCAGCCCCAAATCCATCCTTGTCCCTGCCCAGAACTATGCACTCATGCAGGTGGCTGGACAAGAGGGGACCTTCTCATTGGTGGCCTTACCTCAGACACAACAGCAACAGCCAATCCAGAAGAACCTTAAGCTGCCTATACCCAGATACCAACCGGTGCGAAGCAAGAGCACTCCAGAAAAAAGCAGTAGCAAGATGCCGAGTCCAGCCAAGGTTTCTGCAACCATACAAGCTCAATCACCTGCTGTGAAATCAGACCAGAGTTCAGACCCAGTAACAGAGCATCTTGTTTTAATTGATGCTCCTGCTTCGTCTGAAATCAACGTTGGGCCCTTGCTCCCAGGATCACAGACAGATCAAAAAGTGGAACAAAAAAGCGATGCCGGCCCACTCAAAAAACAGCACTATCCTTCTGCAGCCTCCCTTGTTGCCCCTGTCAAGAACATCTCACCGGTTAAAACCCAAATAGAGAGTCAAGCCTCGGCTGGCAGTGCCATCACAGTCCTCTCACCCACTATCTTTAGCAAAGCTGTTCAGATCATTCCATCTCCACCCAAGGGCAAGCTGCCCATCCTGCCCTATGCCAAGGTGAAGAACTCCCTCCTAGCACCAACCAGCCTCGCCAGCACCCCGTTCTCAGAGAAGCAGACTGGAGCCAAAAGCAGCCTGAAAAGCTCTCCAGACAACAAAATCAAGTCCGCAGACAGCAAAGTTCAAAGTGAAAGCCTAAGCCAAGACCACAACAACTCCCAAATCAAGAAACCTCCAGGCAAGAAACGGGGGAGGAAGAGAAAAACAATGGAGGATATTCTAGCTTTCGAAGCCCGAAAGAAGAGATCCTTGTCGTTTTTTAGAAGGAGGGTACCTGAGAAACCTCTAGCTGGTGTGTCAAATTCTGCCTCTCAAGAGAAGTTGCTTGACATATCCAAAAAGTATAGGAGTATTCGTCCCAAGCCAGTACTGGTAATGGAAACCACTATTCCACAACTTGTTCCGCTCCCTTCCTTGTCAACATCGGAGAACCTTGATCAGGAGCTCATATTAGGACAGCAGATATCAGGAAAACAGTTGAGTGCTTCACAGTCTTCGCAAGCTACTGATCAGCAGCCTGTGGTAGAATATAAAAGTGGTGGAGGAGTGATTTACACAGGAAGTCGTCCGCTGCATCGTTGTCCTACCTGCAACAGGTGTTTCCAGTTCAAACATCACTTGCAGAGCCACATGAACAGCCACAGTAACCTGCGGCCTTACGTCTGCCCGGTATGCAGGAAGGCCTACGCTCACTCAGGCAGTCTTAGCACTCATATGAAGCTGCACCATGCGGAAAGCAGGCCCCGGAAGAGCCTTTGCTGTGAATTCTGTGAGAAATCATTTGGCTATGTGGGTGTATACTTCAGCCACTTGAGAGAGGTGCACCGGGTAATACTTACCGTTGAACCGTCCATCAGTCAACACGAAGAAAACATGTCTGTAGGAGAGTAAGTAATAATAAACTTTGAGCGTTGACTCTTGCTAAAGCATCCTTGTTCTTGACATAGACGTTCCTTGTCTTGCAGGTCTTCGGAAGCTGATGAACAGGCCTCAGAACAACGTGTTGACCCAGTCGAGCTACAAATTAAGTGTGGCCGCTGCCAGGCCATCACCCCTACCTTTGCTGACATGAAGCTGCATTTGTTGTACGTGCATGGAGAGGAGGTCCAGGTGCGATTGAGGGATGGGGCCATGCGCGGGGTCCGTGAAGCAGAGGATGAACTGGTCAAACATGCAGCACATTACTGGAGGCAGCTCAATGAGAAACGCAACCTAGTGCACTGTGGCACCTGCGACGAGGAGTTCTTCTCCTTTTCCAAGTTCAAACGCCACCTCCATTCTCACCATCAAGAAGCTAGAGAGAGTCAAGAAGAGGAGGATGAAGAGGAGATGATAGGTAAGGAGGGCCATGTATTAAGGGGCCTCAGTAAAGGTATATCCCTGAGGGTGGGGTCTCACTTTAACTGCATCCTTTGCAGTAAGGTGTTTAATAAGAAACAGGACGTTATTGAGCATTGGAGGGCAAAGCACAACTGTGAAAATCCCACCCTTCTATGGGATGTCCTGGACTTCAAAGGGGAGAGCAAGCTTACTGATGGGCCAAATTAACTGCAAATGGGTAATTTATTATTTGCTCCATGTGTCGACTGTGTGGTTTATGCAGGATGCAGTGACGTTAACACAAAAAAAAAAAAAATCCGCTAATAGACTTTTTATGTTGTTGTTTTGTTTTGCACTGTTTTTTAACATCACAAATGTTGTTTTGTAATGCTTGAATTTTGTAATGTTTTATGTTTGGTCTTTTTCTTTAACGTGCATAAAAGCAGAAGAAAATAATCTATAAAAAAATTCACAAACTATAAATTCAGTCTTAAACATAACCGTGGCTCAGGTGCAGATGTAACATTACTGCCAGCAAATAGAAAAACCTAAGGATGATAATTATAATTTTTAAGGTTTGTGGACACAGTGTGTTAGTAACTGCTTCAGTTGAGTGAATCAGGTGAAACAGACTAACAAAGGCTCATCAAAAACACATTGCCACTCAAACAAATTGAAAATTTGCTATAGTCTGAATACAAATGGGGAATGATTAGCATGCTTGAAATAACATGTCAAAGAACATTCAAAGTATAAAAAATTATTATTGGTGTTATTCAGAAAAATATTATTAATAATAAAGTTTCAGTCCTCATTCCACAGCTAAAATAAATACTGCCAGAAAACCTCTGCTGACTTTTCAGTCTAAGACAAGCAGGTCCACTAGTATGGATTTAAAATATCATTTAGAAAATAATAAACTCAGTTTGGCCAATCTTTAACTGTTAAATTTAGTATGAATGTGTGTATGTTTGTTTCATTAAATATTCTGTGTAGTATTTTTTGAATGGAAATGTTATGTATTTAAAATATGTTTTTTGTGTCATGGTGAAATGTGGTGGTTTATTTATATTATCAGTCTATTCAAACATATTTCGGTTCATAAAAAAAATGTCAGGGTAAAGGAATGTTAAAAAAAAAAAACTCCTAATTGTTATATATGTATACTTGAATATATAGATTACAAATATATCTAAAAAATACTATATACAGCTGTATATTGAGAATATATATATTTACACAAAGACTTCCCCTGCTGTTTTGTTCTAAAAAAATTAACAATGAAATATATTTACCTGTTACAGTGTCTTAAATGTTAAACCTGCAGCTTTAGCTACATTACCAGTCAAAGGTTTGAGCACACTTGACAGAATTTTTGGCTGATGATTAAGCTATGCTTAAATGTTAAAACACATTTTTAGCCCTTACGTAAATGACACCTATCTGTAATTTTTTTTTACTAAACTTTTCATTAAAATGCAAAAAAAAAAAAAAAAAAAAACGGACGATGGGACCGAATAGAAAAGAAGGCAGCCAACAAATGCCCAGCACACATGGCATCTCCTTCAGTACTATTAAAAAAAAAAAAAAAATATCCCAGGTGGATTCTTCATTACTTTGTTGAGAGATTGCCCAGAGTATGCGAAGCTGGAATCTAGGCTGCTTAAAGGCTGAAATACACTACATGATTTTTCCCCATTTTGCAGTCTGGAAGAGTCTATTCTAGTTTCCAAAAGTTACAGCCAGTTTGCCGATTTTGGGTGGTCGGAGTTGACAGATTTGAGAAAATCACAGTGTATTATGTGTGCATTTTTTTTAGCTTCAGACAATGATTCATTCCAGTTGGAGGATATCAGACATATTCGATATTTTTAGCCGATTTTAAAATGGTTTGTTGTGTTTGGAACAACTTCCAAGTCTGGTAGTTTAAGTGTTTTAGTCGACCAGTGTATGAATCTGTTCAGTCCTGTAGCATATTCCAGACTTAAAATAAAATATATTTTATTTATTTTTTCATAGCTGACTTTACTATTCTGAAAATAAAGACATTTATAGAATAAGTGTGTTCAAACCTTTAACTGGTGTTCGTTCTGTAAACAGTCATCTACTTTAACTGGTGCTGTGTAAAGCGAACTGATAACGTTCACTAACGTTACATTCTTGACACAAAACGAACAGAAAATCCCAGAGCACCATTTCATTTGTCTTTCAAAGTTGAATTCATATTTTAGATAACCTAAAGTCAGTAATGTTGATCTTACCAGTCAATAAACAGATAAATGCTGCTTGTCTTGTTGAAATTACCCTGCAAGTGTAGAACTTGTCTTTGGTGGATTGCTTCTGACTTAAGCCAGATTTACCTTAAAAAGAGAATGAAATTTTGCTTCAAGTGTGGTCTTATTATATTTAAAGTGATTGATTGTTTAGTGATGGACGTTTAAAAAAAATTGGAATCGGTTTCACTTAACAAGCCAGTAATGACACAAGTGTCTGGTAGCATTTCCAGTTCTGAAGATTTCCCCGCCACTGTGATAGATAAACATGTCTGTTTGTGGCTTTAGATAAAGTAAGCCCTAAATAGCATTTGTACAAGAGAGAGCATTGTCCCTGCATTATTGATTATTGGTGCCTAAATAAAAAAAGAAATAACTGACGACAGTAATAGTTGGTGTGTTTATTGTATGCAACATCCTCCTGGCTGTCTGACTTTGATTTCTCCCGTCATCACTCTAATGAGCACAAGCCAACACATAAGCTGCTGCATCTTAAGGCTTATCTTATTCCATATTACAAAGACATTTACCGCAAGACTTCATTTGTAGGTTGCACAGAACAGTGAGCCGTGTAAGGCAAGAATTAAATCAATTTCAGCTGGACACATGATGGATTCATATTTATACAACAACCTATATCCACTGAAGGAGTGCTAATGCTTTTATAATGTCTGCTTGAATGTCTTACATCATTAAATGTCATCATTATATCGTAATATTAATACACACATTTAGAAAGCACAGTTTCCCATCCCAGTGTGATCATTTTGGTCACAAATGCAACATCCCGCATTTTACATCGCTTATAATTGTGAGTTACAGTCTTACGATCAAATTTTATATTGTATTTCTCAGTGCTTCCCAAGCAGCTCTGATTTATAACCTGCATTAAATGATCATAACTTCTCTGTCCCAATATATAGCGCAGTCACTTCAGATGCAGGTAGTGAAGGAACGTCAACACCAATGCATATTCCTCTTTAATCTGTGGCACTCCACTCTCTCTCTTCACACCAGAAACATGATCACTCACAGGAGATCAAAGCCCATCCTTCTAACAGGATTAGAGAATGGAGCTTTAGACGGAGGAGAGTGTCTGTTTTAAAGTAAATGAAGGATGTAGGGCTGTAGAAAAGAGAGGCAGAAAGGAGGTTGCAGGAAAGAGAAAAGAAGTTGGAGGAGACTGCAGAGAAGCGATGCTGGGGAAAATAAAACATGTAAGAAGAGACGGTAAAAGAAATGGGGAGAATTGACGATGAAACCGCATGTGCGCGCACACCATCCATTTCATTTGCAGAGATGACCATGATGTGGATGAATTCTTCATGAACTATGATGAATGGATACTGATAAAAGAATGATAGAAAAAGTTCTCCCATCCAAAAAAAGAAGCAGCCGAGATACAGCGAACATGTAGACATTTTAATGCAGCATTAACCTGCATGGAGACTAATGGAAGCAAGAAGCTCTATCGATCCGTCCCGGGTTGCTCGGAGGAGAAATAGAGAGATGATGCTGAGCTGAAAATGAATGAATGAAGTGAAGGGTCTGTCTGAAGTAGATAACCATCACCTGCATTTACAGACACGGCCCTGTCTGGAGCCCAGAGTGTGATGTGAACTGAATGATCACATTCACTGGAATGAGAAGCTTAGCAACATTGAAAGCTTTATGAGAGAAAGGAAACATATAAGAGCATCTTACCTCTCATAACCTGTAATATGATCTATTTATTTGACGCTACAGAGGATTTAAAAATCTAGAATGAGACTTGTATTGATTCATCAGGAATTGTTTGAAATGTAAAAAGCAAACAATATGTAACATCTAAAAACAAGATCAATTTAAGTTGGGTAAAATAATTTTAGCCTACTGGAAAATTACATTTTCATGTTTTATTTGTAAACTTGGTTAAATTTACACTACTGTTCAAAGGTTGGGATCAGTAAGCTTTTGTAAAGAAATTAATCGATTTATTCATCAAGCATGCATTAAACAGACTGTAAAGACATAATGGTACGAAAATTTTCTATCTTAAATAAGTGCTGTTTTTAAACTTTCTATTATGGCAGCCCAGTAGTGCACTACACAACACATAGGACTAATTTGTTTTTTTGATGCCTTTTATTGAGATAGGACAGTAGAGAGGTGGCAGGAAAGCACTGGGAGGAGAGGGGGGAGATTGGCAAAGGACATCGAGACGGGAATCAAACTCCGGTCGCCTTGAGGGCAGTGTGCTGTATGTTGGCGCACTAACCACAAGGCTATTGGTGCCAACAACTAATTTTGTGTTGCGGCTTGTTTCCGTTGTGTTGTGCTAATTTTGGATGTGTTGTGACTTGTTTCCAGTATGTTGTGGCTTGTTTCCGTTGTGTTGTGCTAACTTCGTTGTGTTGTGACTTGTTTGCTTTGTGTTGTGCTAACTTCGATGTGTTGCGGCTTGTTTCCGTTGTGTTGTGCTAATTTTGGATGTATTGCGACTTGTTTTCATTATGTTGTGGCTTGTTTCCATTGTGTTGTGCTAACTTTGTTGTGTTGCGGCTTTTTTGCATTGTGTTCTGCTAAATTCATTGTGTTGCGGCTTGTTTTCGTTGTGTTGTGCTAATTTAATTGTGTTGTGGTGTGTTTCCATTGTGTGGAAGCTTGTTTCCGTTGTGTTGTGCTAACTTCATTGTGTTGCAGCTTGTTTGCGTTGTGTTGTGCTAACTTTGTTGTGTTGCGGCTTGTTTGCGTTGTGTTGTGCTAACTTTGTTGTGTTGTGGCTTGTTTGCATTGTGTTTTGCTAACTTAATTGTGTTGCGGTTTGTTTCTGTTGTGTTGTGCTAATTTGATTGTTTTGTGGCTTGTTTCCATTGTGTTGTGGAGATTTTGGGTGTTGTGCACTTCTGGGCCACCGTATTCTATTCATCAAAGAGTCATGAGCAAAAATGAATCACACAAAAATATTAAGCAGCACAATTGTATTTAACATAGACGATAAGAAATATTTCTTGAACATTAAATTAGCATATAAGGATTTCTGAAGGGTCATGTGACACTGAAGACTGAATTATGCGCTGCTGAAAATTCAGCTTTGCCATCACAGGAATAAATAATTATGATATTATTTCTTTTAAAAACAACAAACTTTTGAACAGTAGTGTAGTTAGATTTATGCATAAAACAATTTGCCAGTTGGGTAAGAAAAATAAACAGTTCAAGATCATCTGAAAACAAGTCTAATATATTATGCAATTTTGCTTCCTACGCTTCCCATCTTTCTTGTTTTTATGGGTCAGAGAACATGATATTGATGATATTATGCAATGTGGTTCATTAAAAACTAAACTAAAAAGATCTCTGAGGTCTGAATATTAATGTTTCTTCCGATTGCAATATATTTGTACTACACCTGGAGACACTTGTAAATACGAAGCCCTTGTCAGTGACATTGCCACTTTTTGGTCTCTCCTGTGTGCTGTGTGGTCCAGATGGTACAGAATCACTCTGTTCCACTGGGTCTCTAGTAGACCGCCCAGAGGGACAGTAGCCATCTGCCCAGGACATCTCACTACCCACACACAACTCTAACCTGGAACACACACACGACTACACACACAGACAAAAGAGTCACTAAACTGCTCATCTAGAACACTTCCTGATTTCATCATCAACGGTCAAAGCATTACCACCCCAACAAAAGGGCCCCAACTCCACCAAGGGCCAGTCTGGGAGCTTTTAGTAATTACATGAACACTATTGAAGTCACTAAAGTTGTTCGCAAATACATATTTGTTTGATTTATTTTTAGTTAGATATTCCCTTGTTGATTAAACACACTCCTGTTTTAATTCTCATCCAATCAGTGCTCGCTCATTCACCGGAATAGATTAGTGATAATTGGCTCTCGGTTGTCAGTACTTTAGCATCGTAATGAGAGCAATATTTACTAATCTAGTAAGGGGGGTGAGAAAGTACTCCAAGTTTGACAGTTTTTAATGAGACCCAGGTAGGCTAACCAGAGCAGTCTGGAGTAATTAGGAAAGGATGTAGAGCATTTTCTCTCCCCCCTGTCCCGCCCCACCGCTATCTTCCAATGTCTTCCCACAGGGAGGATCCTGACAGTGGAAATCTAAGGGGGGCTCAAGGGAATTAGGTCTGCCTGAGTGATAACCTACATTCACCCAATCCAACGTATTTCTGCAAATAAGGCTAATGACATACCACAGGCCTGCAGACATGCATGAATATTATATTATGTGCATGTAAGCACAACTTTAATATTCAAAAACCGGCCACCTACACATGTTAAGACATGAATGCATAACACATCGTTTCTTCTTCCTTGTGCACCTACATACATGATGCATGAAAGAACTTGAAATTGTGCATCCATACACACTGCACACATAACCTTTGATGATGCTCCTCTGCTCCTTTGATGGCAGTTACCTGCGGCATGCTCTGAAATTCTCTTAACCTTATCTGATAGGTTAATTAGTGATGCATATTCGTCGCACTGGATGCTGGGAAAATGTCAGAAGCGATTAAGAGGAGTGCTTTACATTTACCTCGACGACATCACAACTATATCAACAAGTATTTTTAAACAACTCCCCTTTTCTATCACGCTTCATCAACAGCTTCATAGAATCTAACACACTATTACAATTAGAGTTGATCATTTTTCACTCCAGTCGTCCTTTCCTCTGTTTTCACTTTCACGCCAGTTTGCAGGACTAATGAGTTCTTGCAATTTGCAATTAAGAAAAGCATTTTATCGTTATCACCTCCAGCTATATTCCATCCCTCCTTCCTCCCTCACACCCCCTTTCTCGGATGGAGTGTTACAGTGGCCTCCCTTTGTGATGATCCCCCTTAGGGAAACCTGGATCCCACCTCAGCGGTCTGAATCAATTACGTTCATATCTCTCTCTCCCTATCTCTCTCTTTCTCGCCCTCCTGTTTCCATGAGTCACATTTTGCAGGCGCAGCACAGACTCCCCTGTCAGGTCCTGAGAAAATGCTCCTCCTTTCAGTGCGTTTAACAGGTTTAGAGGGGGCACTGGAGAGGTGATAAATTCACTCAGAGCGAGAGGAAAATGGAGAGAGGGGAAAGGTGTATATATGGGCTGGGGAAGCGGATGACAGGTAGCAATAATAACCAGACAGATGAGGGAGGAGAAACAGGGACAGAGAGAGGAGAGAGTACATGTTATAGAGTGAGAGAAGCTAGAAGTTTTTTTACATAAAAGTTTTTGATTAGTTATTGCAAATTTTTAAAAGATTCATGTTTTGTACAAGTTCATAAACACTTTATTAAAAATCCCTTGTTTATTTTATGTCAGTCTATCTATCAATGGACTTTTATGTAAAACAAAAGAGGATAGCTTGAAAAATATCTCAATATATAGCTTCAGATTAAAGTTCAAAGGGTATTGTTTGATATGCATGCCTTAAAGAGACAGTTCACCCAAAAATGGTGATGGATGGATGGATGGATGGATGGATTGATAGATAGAATTGCATCCTGCTGAAAAAGAAAAGTCATACAAGTTTGTAAGAACATGAGTGTGACCATTTTTGGGTGATCTGTCTCTTTAAGGCCTGTACAGTCTTTGAACAATAACCTTCTAGCTTTAAAAAAAAAACTACATTTCCAGCAAGGTTTCGTCAAGCCAACATAAGGGTTTGTCTTGAAAAACATTCTGTTTCTAGTTTTATATTAAGGTCTGTGTAGTTTGGTGCCTAATCATGGAGCTAATCCAAAAGCGTTCAGGTCTGTATCCTTCAGTTACTTGCAATGTTGAAATATTTGGCATGCAGGTTTAAAAGATCTCTTGAGAAACCTCTCGTATTCATTTTCCTTTGGAGAGGGCTGTCTTGGTAACAGAGAAACCATAAAATAAACATGAAAGAAAAATAAACAGGCCGAAACGGCACACAAACATTGGCAGGGTTAAACCAAACTGTGTGAATGCCTCATTCTTTCTCTTCTGTTCAACTACCTAAAACGCTCCAAACGGCAATACTGAATTTCTCTCTGGCTTGAAACACACATAATGTGGAGTTTTCACATTGCATTGATGTTGTTTTTTGCATTCGATCTCAAACAGGCAAAATGCCATGCACAATGAAAGCCATCAGCGTTACCAGATTACAGGTCATGAAATACAAGTTGTGGAAAGGAACATTCAATTCTTTACATCTTATTTGTGAGAGAGCTCGGAACAGCACTGTCAATGCAATGCCTACCTCTCATATGTCTCCATAATCAATACCATGTTATGCAGCAACCGGAGGGAGAAAGAGAAAAAAAAAAAGAGTAAGAAAGGAATAGAGTGAGCAGACCTGAGCTTTCCTGTATTAAACGGCTGAGTGGATTTACAAGCTTTTTCAGCAAGTTAATGCATTGGCTGTGCCTTTACCAGCAGACAGTTGAGTTCTGCATGCAGCTCATTGACCTCACACATGTACCTGGGCCACACGTGTCACGCGTTGCATCCAAGTTCTATTACGGGACTGGTAGAATCAATATATCAAACATCCTACCGAACACAGTCACACAGGGACTTATATCTCAGAACTGCATACTTTAATAATGTTTCTCATACATTTATCACTGAGATCTTCTGGTTTTCAATACTGCCATGCCTCCAGGGCTCTGATAACCGAGAATTCATATTTTCTTCTAGGCTTTCCACCTGCTGTTTTCTTGGACAATGGCAAGAGAAATCACACATCAATATTTCTGACTCAACAGAGCACAGAAAGCCAAAAGCTCAAGATTACTATGGTTTACACCCTTAGTGCTGCTTTTAAAGGGCCAATTAGGGGAAGTTAAAACTGTTTTTCCAGAACAGTGTGGCAATACACTGTATAAAAGACTGAGGTAAGTACTGGCTTGCCTTTTGCTCATAATCTCAAATTGTATGTAAGGTTAAGGAGGTTTTTATTTTGGAGCAATTAGCTCCAACTTTAATTTATTTATTATTTATAACATTTTTATATCATCAGTTATAACATACAATATTGAAAATGATTTATATATGGATTTACTAGTAGTTCATATCACATGAAGATTTTAATCAGGATATACCAGGACAACTTCTAGAGCTTTGCTTAGACTGCGTTTTCACTGTGTTGTGGTGTTAGGGAATAAATCTTTCAGGATATGACCTATTGTTCTGAGATAATGTGCGATGTAATGTTCTCCAGCTCTCTTGGACAGAGCACGGTCAACGAAAAAGCCCCATCGCCGCAGGCTACAAGGAGCGCCAAGAAACCGCACCTGCCAAAGACAGACTCCATCGTGAGAGCCATATCAGGTTTTACTGCAGGGGTGTGTGTGTGTGTATGCCTCTGAGGAAACAAAGCCTTTTAAACACCTTTTCGTCTACACATCATCCAAAGGTACAAGCACAACCTCCGAGCAATGCCTTTAACTCTTGGAAAACATTACACGCAACACATGTTCGGCTTCAGGACTGTGGAGACATAGTATAAAGGAATATAAAGGACTAGCAGAAAGAAGTGTAGAGGAAGAAACGTCAGTCATGTAACTTTGGAGAGTTATGGGGAAAAGATTTCTCAAGGCCTGTGAACAAACACACATATGCTTATCCATAAGCAGCAAGCCACCCCCTAACTCTTCTAGCCCATTTTTCCATGTGAGCTGTGATATAGGCCTGGTCTAGCACTTCAAAATCATATGTAGCCTTCAATTTGGTAAGTCCAAGATATAAATTTAAAAAGAAAATTGGAAACTTTATATAAACACATCATCTTAACCAATTGCTTTGTGATACACTAATAGATGCAGAACTGGGGCGTATAAGCACAAAACACTTCTGATATATAGCCTAAATCTAATAAAATGATAAATAACGAATCTATTTCTGTTTTTTCGACGTATCGTCATATTCGCTTGAGCACAAGAAGCGTTCCTGTTGCTATGGTTAATTCTGCGGTAGAACACGATTTCTAATCACAAGCAGGGCCGTCGCTAGTGGGGTGAAAGGTGGTGACGATTATAGGGGCCCATGACTGAAGGGGGGCCCCCCGACGATCTCAACTGACTGGCTGAGGCCAGCCTAAAAAGACACTCAGGACAGTTGACGGGACACTGCTGTGCATCGTCACAAAAGGTTATCATTTGCTTGTGTTTTTAAGCCTTGCCAATTTAAACATTCAAAAGAGTTTAAAGCATTCAAACAGTAGATACAAATACAAAATAAACACTTGTGCGGACTCTGTCTTTAAAAAATGTATATTCATATAGGTCTAATACTATGTATACATTTCACAACAAGTAAATGTTCTCGTGTGCTATCTACTTGAGTTAAAATTATGCTGCTCATTAAGGCAACTATTCCGCTGTCTAAATCAGCTTCAGTTTTAGCTTCTGAAGCCCATAGATGTGCTTGAAAGAACACACATATACTCTCTTTGGAAAGAATTTTAATTTTAAAGCTTCAAGTCCACTTATTTTTTTTTCCTTCTCTTTCAGCGTTAAATTCTTTTCTAGTCTGTTGGTGTTCTACACAAATATTGCATAGAATATCTTATATTTGTGGTAACCAACAACAGCACATGAAAAACCGAGCTCATATTTAACTTTATCTGACAGGTTCTGGTTTGTGGTGTGTATGGGGTTAGCTTCAACCAGGATTTTTACTGAGACCAGTGGAAAACAAGCGGAAATAGGGAGTCATCATGGTGGTAACCACTGGTTGTTCAGGAAACTCAAGGATATCAAATCAGATCAGAATTTAAACAAATTCAAAACTAAGATTATATATATATAATATAGTTTACTTGAATGAGAGTGAAATGTGATATATATATATATATATATATATATATATATATATATATATATATATATATATATATATATATATATATATATATATATATATATATATATATGAAATTTAGCAAATTCTTTTCATAAAGATTAAGTAAACATCCACATATCAGCATCAAAACAAATGTCTATGAATTTCACGCCTGTGTGCATAATTGCATTCAGAATGAGTGTAATCTTTTCCTCCCTCCATCTTTCTCTTTCTCTGTCTCTCTCTCTCTCTCTCTGCTGCTTTTGCACTCTCTATCCAGCATCAAAGAAAGAGAAAGGAAACATGCAGGCATTGTGGGAGGATTACGAAACAAAAAAAAGGTGTGTGTGTGTGTATCAGAAGGAGCAAGGAGAACACAGTGTGGGAGACTGGGATGGTACACATGAATTACAGGGTTTAGCGTGCTCATATTTCAAACACACACAGAGACGCACACACTCGTACGGTTAACTGCAGTGTAATTACAGAGTGTTATCTATGATTACAGCGGTGGCTTACACCTGATGCCAGAGAAAGTGCTGCACACTTTAAATATTTAATCAAATTCTTCAGAATGAACCTAATGAGGCGGAGGGTGGGGGTGTAATTACGCTTGCTTACAAACATGGAAACATACCTGCACACTCATATGTAGTCACGTACACAGCAAAGGAGATCATTCTGTCTGAGGAAGAAATAAAGAAGGGAAAAGAAGAAAGTACCCTTTTTATTATAAAGAGAGGCAGATGGAAATGAGAGCAGAGAAAAAAAGGAAAGGAAAGATTAAAACAACCAGTGGAGAAGGAACAGAGAGAACAAAGTGATTATTCTGCATTTGACAGTATACCTTTAGCCCAAGTCTTTAGTACTTTTGTAGAGTTTAATAATTAAAACACGCCAGAGTCTTTTATCTTTTCGTTCCTTTCCTTCTGTCCTCCCTGTGAAACTGGTGGCTCTCCCACTGCTGTTTTCCATCACTCAAGTCTTAGCTGTGCTCTTTTTGCAGATAGATAGATAGATAGATAGATAGATAGATAGATAGATAATTCTCTTATTTTTTAGTTTGATATTTTTGTAGATAGATAGATAGATAGATAGAAGTTAGACAGACAGATAGATAGAAGTTAGATAGATAGATAGATAGATAGATAGATAGATAGATAGATAGATAGATAGATAGATAGATAGATAGATAGATAGATAGATAGATAGATAGATAGATAGATAGATAAAGGCAGACAGATAGATAGATAGATAGATAGATAGATAGATAGATAGATAGATAGATAGATAGATAGATAGATAGATAGATAGATAGATAGATAGATAGATACAGACAGATAGATAGAAGTTAGACAGACATTAAAGAAAAGTAAATGATAAATAACTAAGCAAGCAGACAGATAGATAGATAGATAGATAGATAGATAGATAGATAGATAGATAGATAGATAGATAGATAGATAGATAGATAGATAAAGGCAGACAGATAGATAGATAGATAGATAGATAGATAGATAGATAGATAGATAGATAGAAGTTAGACAGATAGACAGATAGATAGATAGATAGATAGATAGATAGATAGATAGATAGATAGATAGATAAAGGCAGACAGATAGATAGATAGGCAGATAGACAGATAGATAGATAGATAGATAGATAGATAGATAGATAGATAGATAGATAGATAGATAGATAGATAGATAGATAGATAGATAGATAGATAGATAGATAGATAGATAGATAGATGCTTGACAGACAGAGACGATGAACGGATGGATAGACGGATAGAAACAGTTGAAAAAATAAAGAGTATGCTATTTCCATACACTCACCAGAGCACATGAAGACACACACACACACACCCCTTCACTCCATCACCCTTCCATCTGCCCCAGTGTCTCCCCTTACGTCCCTAGCGGGGCTCTCCTTTACTCAAGACGGTGTAGGGTTTGCATAAAAAGGGTCTGACCCTGAACGCAACCACACCCTAACACACACTCACACACCCCGTTCATTTCCAAAAAATCATTGATTTTTCTGTTCCCCAGTAATGCTATCATCTCCTGGAAACAAAGCCACCAAGGAGTTCAGTTTGATCAATTCATATCCCAACCCACCTTTCCTTCTCTTTCAGAGGTCACGTACCCAGTGGTACATATGCACCAGTATGCAGGTGGCTTTATGAAGATCATCTCCCTCCCTCCTGTTTCCCAGTGGAAATGGATGTCCATTAAAGATGACATCACACAGGCACTACAACAGCCATGAGCAGCTGTGGCCCATAAGAGAGGCTCAGCTATCCTGTAATGTCTCATATGAGTCTAGCAGACTCATGCACACACACACACACACACACACACACACATGTCTCATATGAGTCTAGCAGACTCATGCACACACACACACACACACACACATACACACACACAGAGCAACATCATGGCTATGTGGAAAACAAATGGCAAGTGTCTATTAGAGCACAAATTGAAACCATAGGACAGAAAAATCACTCTTTGCTGTATAGGAGAAACAAATGAGATTAATTTGAGATATTTTGCTCTATCTATTCTCAGTTTTCACTACTGAGAAACGGACTGTAGAAATTGTATGTGTCTACTCAAGAGTTGATGCAAATTATGTCTTAAACCTTGCTCAGATTGGAACCAAATGCCAAAGTCTGCAATCAGAGGTCAGAGATTTTAAATTAAACTCATAAATTAAATTCATTAAACATTTCTCAAAATCAGCTTTTTTAAATTCTACAAGTGAATTTAGCCATTATTTAGGCATTGTACAGTATGAAAAAGTGGTTGATTTTCAGATTTGCTAAATATTAGATTTAACTGGGATATTAAACTCTTTGTGTTCAGTGATTTAATTATTTTTCTTCCAGGTGTTTTACCTGTATTTTAAAATTTGCGTTTCATTACATTGTGTTTAGGGTTAACAGTAATGTCTGTAAAATCAATAGAGTAAATTTTCTCTTTTTCTGACCAATTATAACAATGAAAAAATATAAAAATAAAAACTGCTGATAACCAATTTTGTATCATTGTATCCTTACTAAGAAGTCTAAACTCTAAATCTCCTGAGCTACAAAAGAGCAGCATCTGAACAATGCAATTTTCCTCTTAAAAGGCTAGAAGAGGTAGAAGATTTAGCTCAGAACTGTGTACCTGACACACAGATCTAATCATTCAAACCTAAAAGTGCACCAACATTTAAGCAGGATTAATTAAATCTTATTCATCATCACAGAGACTCAGCACAGAGACAGACTCTCTCTCTCTCTTTCTCCTTGTGAAGCAGTTACACATCCGACAGGTGCTCTCCTTTCGGCCAGATTGCTTTGAGGGACAGCAGCAACTGTTGCGTCCACCTGTCTTTCCTCTTTTTTTTCTTTTTTTTTCTTCCTTTTCTTTTTAGTCTCTGTGAAAACAGCTTCACACTGAACACATTGTGCTTATTGGTCACTGTGGGGTTGATGTCATGTTAGAGTATCAGGATTTTAACAGAAGATGAACTCTCAACAGTCAATGTCACTGGCAAGGCTGATA
This sequence comes from Cyprinus carpio, assembly GCF_018340385.1. NCBI lineage: Eukaryota > Metazoa > Chordata > Actinopteri > Cypriniformes > Cyprinidae > Cyprinus > Cyprinus carpio. The sequence continues at coordinate 15,073,794 of NC_056608.1, forward strand.
TTAAATCTGTCACAGTAAGTTCCATAGCAACACACACACACAAATCATGCAATCACACTAAGGCAGCCCTGCAGGGCCCCCTAGTGCTGCTGAATTGTCACTAAAAGAGTGCACATACATATATGCATGCATACCCATACACTTCTTTGATATTTGACAGGTTGTGTTTTCTTTTACTCTTTGCTGAATGCCTTCCAACACATTTGTTGACTGAGAGTTTTCAAGCTTATTCACAAGAATATTAACATCAGTGCAGTTTGTTTTAAGGCTTTCAAGACCACATGTGGAAGGTGATGCCAACAGAGAATAAATAAATAAATTCATATAATTATTTTAAGCAATTAAACAAATGGAGTGGTGAAATTTTGCTGAAATTAAAATTATAAAAAATAAATAAATAAACAAATGCAAGACAATATTATGTTACTCCATAAAAGTATCCAATTGTGTTACTTTTTATGGAAAGTTATGCATTGTTACTTTTGTTACTTTTTGCATTTTTGTAAATTGAGTGTTACTTGTTTGAAAAGTAACTCTTGTAAATTTAAGTTATTTGAAAATGTAACTCCAATATTTTCTTGTAAATTTAAAAGTACTGTGTTACTTTACTAGTTACTTGTAAAAAAAGTAATCTGATTACGTAAATCATGTTTACTTGTAATGCTATTGGTTGACCAGCTATATGTTCTCAAAACCACCTAATAATGGTATGACCAGTAGCCCGTTGCTGGTCTGAGATGACCTAACTGGACTGGATGAGGTAATGACTGTCTTACATTAGCTAATGACCAGCTTGAACTATCTAATAACCAGTTTGGACCAGCTAATGACTAGCTTGGACCAGCATTAAAAAGGGGTTTGTATATTTTAGCCCATCTTTAGTTTTGATGCTATCAATATGCTGACATAATGAAGTTTTAGTTGATTTCCACATTTAACATTTATTCTCTTTCTCCGGAAAAAACGGACAAAAAATATTGATGACTCATGTTAAACCACACAGATTCTTGTTTTTTGGATAAAAGTATCCCTCCCTCTGCAACCATTAAAGCAAATCATGGTTAAAAAAGGTACAAGCCCTTCCATATCTCCAGCCCAAATTTGTTTCTCTAGGGAAAACGTTAACAGTAAAGAATACTGTGCTTTCATCATGTGTACATTAACCATGTCCAGCTCAATAAATTATGCACAATACTGAAATATTTCCATAGCTGCTAAATGGTTTAACTAAGCTGGTTTGTTAAACTGCGACTCAAAGCATTGATCTCACTGGGCTGGAGTACAGCTATAAGGTTTTGGCTATGGCAGCATTCTGTGCTGAGTTAGTGATATTGCTATGATGTATATCACTCTCCTGAGAGATGCAGAACACATGCTGTTGCATGCACAAGCAGCCTGAAACATGACAGAATGACATTTGGCCTCTAGTTTCACTCCAATACTGATTAAAAAAAAGGGAGGACAGAGGGAAATGTAAAATGCTCACCAAGGAACAGAACCTATGACATCATCTGACATTTTGTTTAAAAACCCACATGCACATGACACACAGAAACTTCATAACTCAAGATGTTCCCGCTGCTAAGAGAGGACACCTTTAGTCCCGCTCTGTTAGTGCTACAGACATGAATGATAACTAAAATCTTGTGGCATTTTGAAGAGAGTCTTTTTTTTTTTGTAAGTGATCAGACTTGTGATTTTCATGTGATGGATGATAAAACAGGCAAAACTCTAATTGATATGGGGAGTTTTATTGAGACCGGCATATAATAGATATTCACACTAGTAACATGTAGCTAAAAACCACACAGAACACTTGAGAGATTGAGTAGCATTGTATAGTCTTGCATAAGACAGAAATCTAGCTTGTTTATCATCTATTGTTTCAGAAGGGTAGAATTGAAAGCACATTTCTGTAATTTGGCATGATCTACTTAGAATGGAAACACTCCACTGTTCTGTTTTTCTTCAAAAAAGGGGAGGTGCCCATAATCAGTGTTCAAGGTTTGAGATTAACAGAGGAATCTTTCAGGTTTAAGTCAGTTCAAGAGCTCATTTTTCTTATTTAAAAGGCAAAAGATATTTCACAAGAGATGCACATTACAAGGAATATTCCCAGTTCAATTCAGGTTGAGCTCATTTGAGTGTGTTTGTGGCATAATTTAGATTAAAAAAAAGGTCCTGTCCCTCCATTTCTTAACGACAAGCAAAAATATAGGTTATAGTGAGGCACTGGGAAGTGAATAGTGAACTAAAATAATATATAACAATATATAAATAAAATATTTGTTAACATGATTTTAGTGTAAAACTTGCTTACTAACCTTTTCTGCGTGAAGTTATATCCAATTTTACATCTTAGTTGCTCTGACAACATAACATCTAAAATCCTATAATAACTGCAAAAATGGCAACTTTAAGGATCAAATAATACACAAGTTTAACAGAACAATAATGTAAGTGCTTTTATAAAATGACATGCTTCACATTTAAATCCTCCAAAAATTATCCCATTCCAGTTGTTAGTACTTCATCATGACCTTGATTAATGCCCTTTATTAAAGAAAACAAAGGACGAATCAAAATTATTTTTTTAGTGCTAATCAAACTATGCTGTAAATTCGAGCTTGTAATATTAACTACTCAATGGTGATTTGTAAACATGTTTGAGAATAATTTTGTTATGGTTACTCATGCAGACTGATGCAGACAAACACACACACACACACACACACCTGGACTGGATATAATTCAAAAAAGCAGATTGCTTATTTCCCTGCAAAGAAAAAAACAACATTTTCTCAGAAAATTAATCTTTTCTTATTTGAGCTTTACTCGACACTCACATTTGTGATCAAAATCACTGCAACCTAATGTTTGCCAAATGCGTGAGTGATATTTTCCTTCCTCATTTTCTGAGTGCTTTGCTATGCGAGGTCCCATACCTTTTAATAGAGCATACTGAGAAAGAGCATGACATTTACCAGCATGTGAACACACACACAAACATTCACATCCTCATTTCAGACTCTCATATGCAGGGCATAGGTAAATCCCATCACGCTGGCTGGTAGATTTCTGTGTTTTATATATTCAGGGACATCAACATAAAATACATATCCCTACCTGCATAAAATAATGTCTTACCAAATGTTTGGAATTATCTTGGAAATGGGAGGAAGCGCTTTCACTCTTGCTTTGCACCTTTAACAGGAAACATACAAGCATGAAAGAAAATCCCTTGCCTCTCAACACATCAGTTTATATCTTACACATCAATCACAGGCCTGGCACTGGCACAACACTAAACCTGGATCACAGGCTGCATAAACCACAGCTCACTGATATAGACTCTGGCATGAGCACATTCATCTTCTTCCCAGTTCACATATGTTACTGATCACAGCAGAACCAATCTGATTTACACACCCTCATCGCTTGTGTTCGAAAGGGTCAAAAGCCAAGATTCTAATTATGGTTAATTCAAAGTGCTTGTGAAATTGGGCTTCTGAAATGGTGACGATATGTTGGGGTTATTATGGTGGGATACAAACACTGCAGAGCTGGAACAGAGCCAAGGATGGTTTCAGGTTTTAGCCTTCATCCTTTATCTGTATGGAATATTTCTCTCACCTGGCTTGAAGCGTTCCAGTACTAACAATATTGCCATAATACAACGCCAGCTGTCACTGTAAACGGGAGAGCGGAGCTGGTTGTCACCGTTTTTACTTCAAAGAATATTTTTTAGGATAGGTGCATGCCATAAAATCTTGGCTACAAAAAATATTGCACAGTTTCCACTGTTATTGGAAAATATATAGTTTATTAAAGACACATTGATCTTTTGTGACAACATGCCCCAACACAAAATTCTGAAAAGAACTGGCCCCCTTTCTTATTTATTCATTCAGAAGTGTGAATTTGAATTGAACTACCCATGCCTCGCAGGAAGTTGAAATAGAATTTGAATAAGAATGAATTTTAATTTGTTATTAATTAGATAGTTGGTTGTTTATTTTTCTTTTATTGTTTTTTTTTTATTTAATAAATTATATAAAATAATTAATTATAAATTTATTTTTACCCTTTTTAAAACTTTCAGACTATATTACTTCAAATTGGAATTTACATTTAGAATTTATAGTCTGAATTCTCAGCTCTGTTTTGAATGTCACACAACCCTGTCTAAAATGCTCCAATATAGTCACACTATCAGGGTAAGTGCTCACAATGAGGACTTGCTATTAAGTAGCCTATTATATATTTGTAAACAATAAAAGAATTATGAAATAGTAATAATGTATAAGCTTAGAATTTTCCTTACGTCTGTTCTTCATTTCCTTTCTATTTGTCTCTTTACATTCTGCTCACTAAGGTTTTCTTTTTAAACATGACCTGCACTGTGGACAGACACACAACCCCCCGTAACGATGGATCTGCCAGCCTGCATCTCTGGCTCTCTGGAGAGGACCTAGTTAAGACAGATTTGCACCCCAGGTCAAAGAAACTCCAACTGGGCGTGTTAGCCAGCAACAGTAGGCCTCCTTATCCCGGTGTTTAACCCTTACCCATGGCATTAATACAGAAGGGGGTGAAGTGTGGTGACCACTCTAACTGTTCTCTAATATTAGGACAAAGAGACATACATGTTTAGTGACAGTTTAAAGTTGATCTGAAAACCTCATAGCTTAGAGCGGTGATCCTAATGAGCATTAATTAGTCTCATATGTAGCATTGAGGAATTACACCAGAAGAAAATGTGTATATATATATATATATATATATTTATATATATATTTAGTATGGACATAAAGTACAACTGACAGCAAAAGTTCAGCAAATGTTATTTAAGGTCTCTGTACATTGTTTTTTGTCCTTATAGCCATTTATTTTGTGCAATACTACATACTGAATCTCCACCTTGGTGATCTTCCTCAGCAGGGAAGGTGAGTGGCTTGCCTGAAGGACTCACCCAGGATTTTTACATTTACATCAAGACTCCAGCTGACATTCTTCATGAGCCAAGCAAAAGCCCCCCACTGCTTTTACACCTGAAGCCCCCTCTCTCCATCTCTCATGTTTTTTTCTCTCTCAGAGAACAAAAAAAAAAAAACTTGCATTCTCTCCCTCTTCTCTTTCACCAGAAGGTATGCATCTGATTTTGCCAGAGAAAACTGAGCCTTCTTAAGTAATACTTCATGTTCCCTAACATTGTTTTTACATGCAAAAGTTTTGATAAAAAATATAATTCTTTTAAAATATGAGGATTTAATATTTTTGAAAGAACATGAATAAAGAAGAATTGTTTGCATTGGCTATACTTGTGCTCTGCTCTACTGTTTGAGCTATAAAAACTCTCATTTATTTTATTTATATTATATTATTTGATTGACATTATATATAATTTAATAAGTAGAATAATTCATTATTCTTTCTAGCCATTAAAACTAAATTACTCAATGTCACACCAGGTTGCATAAACAATAGGCTACAGTTATTAGAAGATGACTGTAGCCCATTTATTTCAAGGATACTCATCAAAAAATAAATATGTAGACGTTATGCTTATTGTTTTAGAAACAAATAGTCTTTTATGATGTACAAATCAATCTGTAACAATATTATAGTAATGTCCATTGTTCATGACACCGGTTTCAGTTACCCAGATGAGTGGTCAGCATTATCATTGGTGACGGGAGATTATATCAAATATATCAAACCACAAGATGGCTCAAAGTATTTCAGAGAGCCATATAATAAAATGATATAATCTTTAATGAGGCACCAGAATGTTTAAATTCATAAGGCACTTTGACTTTGAAATATACATATACATTGTCTTTGTCAATTATCAATTCAAATGAATGTATTAATTAATTAATATGTACACTTTATACAAATCTGCCCCAAATGAAGTATCGATATGGGTTTCATTGGTTTAGGCCAAGTCATTCATAACAAAGAGGTCATGACTGGAGAGCATCATGTTAAAGCATATTCAGACGCACATACGGAGATGACCATATACAACACACACAAAGGTAACAACACTCTGATCCTGAACATCTGTATGCAGTTTCATTGGTAAAAGATCTCATAGATCTTGCCTGTAGCTACAGACCTGTCTCTAATAACCAATAACAGATCACTCCAATCAGTTTAATGCTAGAGGAAGCCCTGCACCATCCAGACAGCTATTGGTTTAAATATCAGAAAATACACATCTTCAAAAGATGACATCCAAATATTTTTTTATTCCCATTCCTTTTCTGGCTTTCATTTCCTGCCCTAGGAGAAGGGCGCGTATGAGTGTGTAGACCTGGAAGCTTGAGCGGAACGTCACATGGCTCTGGTTTAGGTGGAAAATCAAACACAGTTGTGGGCAGGCACCGATTTAACCAAAATAGGTGCTTTAATCATTTTTATGGATAGTGGGAGTTTACAACCTTTATATGTATTTATGTACTCTCAGACTAGGAGAGAGGCATAAATCATGCGGTCACTGCAGGAGAGGAGAAGAGATCGGAATAAAGGACGGAGGAGGAGATGGAAGGACAGAAAAAGAAAGAGAGAGCCAAGAGAAAAGAGGCTAAAGCAAACAACATTTGACAAAGCTGTATTAGTTTACATCACTTTAAATCATTATATATCTGACAGAAGCTTCATGAAATGAAATTTTATTATTTATAATTACACTGAAGGACTCAACATTTACTCTTAATGTGGGTGGGATAGGGTGCCAAAAGCCAGGTGATTCACCTTCATTAGTTTAAATGAACAGAGCCCATTAGTCTCCTTTATTACAGACTAATTAGGCCATTAGATAAGGGCCAGGTGTTGGCATGCAAAAAAGAGCGCTTTTGTCACCTTAGAGTGAACTTTGTTGTGATGGAACTCAAAAAGCTTTCTCCATCCATCCCACACAGAGTATTTTACAAGTCAACTCCGACCGCTGCAGGAATAATAATAGGGTTGGTTTTGGAGGTTGAAAATAAACAGGACGGGTCCTTGAGCTGTAAACCTGAGTTGGGAGTGTTGTTTTTGTTTCCATGGCTTTCGAAGCTCCACTGAGAGCTCATGGAGAATTGATTGTGTCTGAGTCACTCCCTCCGCCTGGTTACGAGTCCTTTTTGTTTGTTTTTCGCCCATTTGCTTGTCGGACCAAAGAGGTACGTCTGACCCATTTGACCCCTCAGAACACATACATATTTTGGTAATTAATAAAAGGCATTGATTCACACCGTGCCATATGTCCAAGCTGGGGATGCGTGTACAAATGTGTGTTTTGGGGATATTGGGTGGGATGTTATGACACCAGCATGCTAGAGAAAGCACTAGGGGAGAGTTGATGGATAACAATGCACAAGATATGATTCGAGGGTGTGGAAAGCGCTGGAGCAGTTCGAAATCAAAAGGGAATTCAACAAATTGGATTTCCAAAAGGAGGTTTATAATACCTGGAGAAGTCTATCTGTCAGAATTCCCACTGAACTCAATGGCAGTCACTCGAATGGCCCAGCCTGCGACAGAAGTTTGGCTGTTTGGTTAGATGGACCAATACAAAATACCTTCCTGTAGCAATGCAAAGGTCAGGGGTTCAATTCCTAAAACGCATACACTATCAGTTGTTTTGCAATAAATGTGAAAATGTATAAATACGCTACTGAATTAATCGTTTTCGCTATTTGAAACATTTCAGTTCACAAGACTTCGAATGAGTTGATGATGACTACTTGAAATTAAATCCGAATCACTCATGAGAACAGACAATTCTGTGATAATTCACCCAGCTCCAAAAACATAAGAAATAGGAGCAAGAAAACTGTGCACTAGAATGTATAGAGTTTGGGGGAAAAAGAAAAGCTCTTTGCCATAAATCATTTTTGCTGGTGTCCCTTTGAAGTAACTCTCTCTGTCATTAAACTGGAAGTGCTCGAGCCCTTTCCAGAGAAAGAGAATGTAGAAACTATACAAAAAGAAAAAGAGAATCAGAAATGCCAAAGCTATAGTGATTTGACCCACAAGGAGCATCTCAGCAGTAATGTCACACCTGTTACTGCTTTAGCACTATTTCAAGCAGCTTCTACATGATTGAACAGAAAGCAACAGCAAAGCTTATATATTAAGACTTGACATAAAGAAATACAGACTTCGGACAGAATAGTTAAATTATTAATCAGCTAATAATATCGTTGTGCACCTCTTGTTTCAATATCATAACTGCATATTGCACATCAGCTGTTCTTGGATATTTTCACTTCATGTAAGAACTGAAGAGAAGTGATATTTTGAGGGGCTTTATGGGGCACCGGAAACAACAGCCATCCTGTTTGTAGAACTTTAATTGCTTTTTAGATCATATTGTGACAAACATGAGCCCCTGTTATTCTCTCCTACACTTGACACCCCATGCACCCACCAAGGTCATTCACTCATAAGGCCGGTTGTGGAAATAGAAAGCAGCAATACAGCTTATGGAGACTAAAAGCAGGGCAATACAGATGCCAGTTCAAAAGACTAAACAAGATAAGTTATGTGTACATGAGGGAGGTATAGCTATCTATAAAAGAAGCAGATACCCACCAATAAACAGCATGAATGGAAAAACAGCACTGACAAAGGGCTGAAAATATCATTTTGATCTGTTACATAAAGCGATCTGTGATGTCCTAAATCTGGCAGAGACGAAACCAGTGAATGTAAAAATATAGACGATCACAGTATTCACCAGGATCCACTCTTCTGAATCAGCCCCTTTGTCTTAACCCGAACCCATTCAACACCGGGCTGGAGGCTGGCAGCATGATGGCTGGCGGCCAAACGTGCTAACTGTGCAGCAAGAGATTGCAGAGTCTCCGCTGTGCCAAACTGTGTTGAAATTAACCCAGTAATCAGAAACATTATGTTCTTGTGGGGAGAGACCACGCGATTGGCAGATGGCTAAGAGCATTAGAGAGATACCTGCCAAATGTTAGCCCGCTCTCTCCTCCTGGTGTGAAAGCCATTGTGACGAGGAGAGAGGGGCACCCCTGTGTGTCTGCAGCATATGGTGGGGTAAATATTGACTGATATTATAATTATGAACAGCATAATCTAATAATTAATCATGCACATGCTCGCATATTCAATACTCAAGCAGACACATGCTGGAGGAGAGCCATTTGAACATTAGGCAGGCAAGGGGAATATGACACAAGACCTGTAGCTGTCTATTGTGCATATTAACATGATGTTTTAATCTTAGTCTTTGATACTGTAATGCAAACCATGATTAATGAAGAATCGCTTACTGTTTCTCTCATTAGGGAGGTGTGGATGTTTTTTTTTGTTTTGTTTGTTGTTTAATACTGCAGTATGAACATAAACAGACTGTGAACATATTCATTCACACTGATTTGATCCGTTTCAGGCTTTTACTCACCTTAGATCAATAGATTGCATAAGTCAAGAGAGATAACGAGCTTCGGTTTCCCTCAGTCTCTCAGAAAGAGAATGAGAGAGAGCCTCAAGCCCTCTGATCAGTGTTATAAAGTCTAATATAGACTATTGCAGCTGAGTGAACTGAACCTCAATATAATTAAACAACTTTCTGTGTTCAATTCAATCATTTCCTTTGTGGCCTTAGTGGTAATTATGAGATAACAATATTATTGCATTTGGAATACATTATACATGGATTATGGATAATGAAATAAAACGATAAAACATTTTTGAAATGTTATTTTCCTTTTTTAAACCCCTTCTTTCTTTTCTACGAATGCTTTGAAGATATGAATGTCAGTCAAACAATAATCAGTACTGTATCCCCCCCTGCTGGTGATTCCAGTTAAGCACATGTAATGTGTGTGATCCTTATCCGCTGGAAACCAGCAGATGACACGAGCTCTATGAAATTTGAATATATCTATATACATTTAAATAATAATATATTATTCTTATATCATATATAAGCCTTGTTCATTTTAACAAAATTAGAAAAGTCAATATCCAAACATATTTGCCATATGACAAAGGGAGAAATTGGGTGAAATACTCGGGTAAATAACGTTTTTTAATATCAATGCAAAAAATACAGTTGACATACAGTTTTGTATAATGTATCAGTTTTTTGTATAATGCAAAATGTATCAACAATACGCTCAATGTCAAGAAAATAAAGAGGAGCGGAAAGAGTTAACAATAATGAAAAATATAAAAAGAGAGACATGGAGAAGACATTCATTTATATATCCAAAAGAGTACAAACTTAAGTGAAGTCGTTCTGCTTGCTTGCTTATTTTCTGAAGATGAACTGATGATACTTTTTAAATTATTTCAAAAAGAAAGAAAAATTGGTTTGTTGTTGATTAAGTCACTTTGTTAATAACCAGTTTGCAAAGAAGATACATTTATAACACATCAAGCATTGTTTTAGTAGAGTCATATTCATAGCGTTCGAAAGTAATGTTATTGATCCTGATAATTAAAGTTAGAAATAAATCAACCGGGATGGAGTGCAAAACGTCAGAGGAAGTGACGTTGGGAAGGTCCTCTCCTCAAGTGTGCACGGTATGATCTACGGATTTCCCCAATGACATACATCTAGCGTTCCCGTACCAGAACTATGATGACAAAGTTACCCATGCTTAAATAAATGTACTCAGTTTTAGTGCGTATAAAAGTGTACACGCATATCGCCCGAAAGACCCATCACTCTGAATGTAAACACGTCCTGACATGACGCATGCGCACTGAGTCAAACGCAGTCGTATGTTGGGACATTGTGCAGATTCAAGCCTGAAAATGGGGACAAACAGCAATAAAAGTAAAGTAAACGGCTTACATAAGACGCGTTTCTTCAGATCTGTAGGATTTTACCCTGGGCGAACCAGTGAGTATGTAAGAAATGCGGCATGGATTCAAACTCATTGTGCAGCGAAAGCGATTTAATAATCAATCTCCTCGTTTGCTAACAGCGGCTAGCTAGCAGTGAGGATCAAAATGGAGGCGGGCTATTTATTAATAGCTCAAGTTAAAATGGTTCATACCTCTTGAACGATATGCATCATTGCGTTCAGTTAGCAGATTAACATGGAGCTTTAGTATTATTGTAACAGATGTGTTCATGTCTTGTTCAAGTCCAACCGGCAGTGATCTGATGTTTCTGACCGAGCATCTGATTTCTAGTCTATAGACAGCTTAATGTCATAAAGATGTTATGTGAATTGTTTTGGTGTTTTATCTAGTCTATGCTCTCCCAGTTATTTATTTCAACTTTATACAGAAGGTTAGGTTACATATATAGACATGAAGGATATGCTTCTTTGCATTTTTATATTTTTCCAGCATTCAAAGGGATCCTCAAACAATGATTTGTGATTTACATATCCATCACTTTGCTATAATATCGATTTGATCTAATTTTTTTTTTTCTTTTTTCCCATGTACAGGTCTGCAGACACACCCTGTTGATATCAACTCTATAAGAGCCATGGTTCATGGGGTAGAGGTGTTTCTTCGCCATGACTATGCGACCCCAATGCTTTTCTAAAGTGGGATTGTACTCAAATATCTGTGATTTAAGTCCATCTCAAACAAGACATCCAGTTAGTGTCCAAAGAGAGATTGGAAATCCTCTTGGTGACACTCAAGAGAGGACCAGACAACATCTGATCTTGGACAAGACTGGGAAGGCTGAGCGGACTTCACTGCCTTTAAAGCCTGGAAGAGAGTTGGCTGTCGCTTCAGAGGCTGGCTCTGTGGGCACAGAAACACTGTCATCTCAAGCTAAACAAATGGGGGGTGAAGGCACCCCTGTAAAAAGTAAAACTCCTTTTGGACAGACCAACACCATTGATAACAAGCCAGAGTTTGTATCCATGAATTCACATAGTAATTCTAGAGACCCCGTGGGTGAGAAAAGCACCAAAGGGTTAGAGACTATGGGGGTGTCTAATGAACACTCAGAGGGCAAAAGGACAAATATGAGGAAGATCACTAGTCATCCTCATGCACAAGCCTCTTGCCTTAAACAACTGCTTTTGCTTCAGCTGGACTTGATAGAGCAACAACAGCAACAGCTGCAGACAAAAGACAAGGAAATAGATGAACTCAAATCAGACAGAGACACGGTATGTATGCAACTATTTTTTTTTTAGTCAGCAGGGATGCATTAAATTGATCTAAAATGACAGTGAAGATATTTATAATGTTGCAAAATGTTTCTGTTTAAAAAAAAAAAAATCATTCATTAAAGCAGAATGCATTATGATACAAAGTATCAGTTTACACAATACATAAATTAACCGCACAACTGTTTTCAACATTATAATGAATAAGAAATATTAGCATATTAGGGTGATTTCTGTCACTCTGAAGACTGGAGTAATTGCTGAAAATTCAGCTTGTCATCACAGGAATAAATATTAGTTTAAAATAATAAGGAATAGATAACATTTATTTATATTTTAAATTATAAATCATTTAATTTTTGTATTATTGTTTTTTTTGTATTTGATGAGCATAAGACCCTTCTTTCATTTTAAAACATTTTAAAAATCTTTCCAACCCCAAACTTCCATTGTCTCCTTTGGCAGGCGTATAATAATTTTTTTTCTAATGTATTTGTCCTGCCTTTAAACAGTTGCTTGCCCGTATTGAGCGGATGGAGCGCCGTTTGCAGTTGTTAAGTAAGGAACCGCGTGACAAGAGGCTCTTCCAGCCCCTGGAGAGATGGGTTCCTGACTCGGATGACTTTTGGGAATCAGATTTGAGCCACAGCCCACAAACTCAGGCCAAGTCAGGTGGAAAAGTGCAAAAGAGGTAAGAATGGGAAACTCACCTTTTTCCTGTTATTTATTTTTTTTCTTGTTCTGTCTTCTCGTGGCTTCCGCTTGACTGATGTGACCTGTCAATATTCTGCCTAGGAAGTTCAGCCTGTTAGACACAAAGATGCAGAGGTCAAGAGGGAAGTCTTCTAGAGGGACCCCCCAAAAACAAGAGACAGGAGGGACATCACCATGTCAACGTGAGCTGCGAAACAAGGAGACCCCGGAGAAGACGAATGTTGAGAAATCATCCGGACAGACAGACCTGCAACCTGAGGGAGAAGACGGCAAAGAAACGGAAGATCTTCCATACATGACAACAGATGAGATGTACCTATGCTGCTGGCAGCAGCCTCCAGCCTCTCCATTACGGGAGGAGTCTCCAAAGAAAGAGGAGGATGTCACAAGTATGTGCTTAGCTTAAATGCAAAATGACAGTTGTACACATTGATTTACAAACTGTAATGCAAAAAAATATTTCCTCAGTCCCATCATGGAGGGAAAACATCATGGAACCCCTTCAGGAGGAGGATGCTGTTGACATCCCAGAAGTAAGAGTCAGCATTTACATCAATCCAAGACTCTTAAAGGGATAGTTCACACAAAAAATTGTCCTCATTTACACACTCTCATGTTGTTCCAAACATGTCTGAATTTCTTTTTATCTGTTAAACACAAACGAAGATATTCTGAAGAATGTTTGAAACTAATACATGTTTGGAGTAAATCGTGACAGAATTTTCATTTTTGGATGAACTAACCTTTAGGTAGTAGGCCCATTGTCATTAATCCACCATTTCCTTTTTCTTTAGAATCTTGATGACGGTGTTTTTCTAAAGCGGCACGCAAAGTTAGAACTGGATGAGAAGAGACGAAAAAGGTGAGTTTCATTTCTAGTTCTGTGTTTGTGGCAGCAACCCATTTTTTACACTTTGATTTGAGTTTTTCCATGCACATGAAAAACATTCAAACGTTTGGAGTTGGTAAGATTTGTTGAAGGATTTGAAGTCTCGCATACTCACCAAGCTTCATATATTTGATCATAAATACAGTAAAAACAATAATATTGGGAAATTATTGTAATTTAAATGATCTGAATTTCTGTGATGGCACGGCTGAGTTTTCAGCATTATTACTCCAGTCTTCAGTGTCACATGATCCTTCAGATATCAGTCTAATATGCTGATTTGGTGCACAAGAAACATTTTGTTTTATTGTCAGTGTTGACAACAGTTATGCTTAATTCAGTATTCTTAAAAAAACAGAAGGTTCATGAGAGCAGCAGTTATTTAAAATAGAACTCTTGTGTTGCCATTTAAAAGTTTTGCTGTCACTTTTGATCAATTTAATGCATCCTTGCTAAAATAAATCCAGACCTTAAACTTTCGAAGGATAGTGTATGTCTACAACACAGTAGATGTAATGTGTAATTATACAAGCACATTTTGTTTAATTTAAAAGCCATCAAGTGAATTATGAGATATATTTACTTGAGACTAAAATTTATCAATATTCTGCTTAAATACCTATCTATATTTGCTTATTTATAATAAAGATAGCAGTTACAGTTTGTGTTTAAATAAGTTCCCTTAACCGATTAAAAATTTGTGGTGAGTTTTATGGACAACAAAATACAGTAATATTTCAAATGAATAACTGTCATTAAAAGTTTGCTGTTTATGTACAATTACTACCTGCCTGAAACTACACTTGCTCTAAACTTTCTTACTTGGTAGATGGGACATTCAGAGAATACGTGAACAGCGTATGCTTCAAAGATTGCAGCAGCGCATGGAGAAGAAAAAGACAAATGTTCCGGAGAGCGAACCAGAATTGTCTTCGTTTTATCCTAATGTGGAGAATGGTATGACCCTGAGATTCATTCGACAAAATATTGTATTCATGAACAAAAAAATGCAATATTTTTTTTTTATAAGATAATTCCCTTCCTCTTGTACAGTGGAGGCCATCATGGTAACACCCTTTCTGCCAGTAGTGGCATTTGGTCGGCCTTTGCCCAATTTGCCTCCACAGTAAGAGTCTTTTTTTCTTTTTGAAATACCTCCTGATTAACATATAGCTGCTTTTAAGTACTGTTAAGTGCCATATAATGCTCATTTGTTGTCTTCCAGGAACTTTGAGTTGCCCTGGCTTGATGAAAGAAGTCGATGTCGCATTGAAAACCAAAAGAAACAAACTCCCCACAGGACCTGTCGGAAATGAGTCACAAACAGATTCTGGGCACCAAACAGAGGAGCGTTCCTTCATGTCCAGCGGCATAACATGGGCTTAAAGGAGGCACAGTCAGGGAACAGAATATTAGCCCATCATTATGGTTTTGTGTCTGCTTGCACAGAGATCGTTTAGGAAAATGGCAGCATATTACATCTGTTTCCATTTTATTGTGCCCTGATAATAAAGCACCAACTGCCCAGCTAACTGCTATTTTAGTTCCCTCACAATCAGTGCGTGGCCTTGATTTAATCCTTTACTTGTAGTCCTGAGGCTAAGTGATATTGATTATTGCAGGCTCCACCGCAAATACTGTTTTAATGTGCACTAAACTGTAGTTATGGAGTATTGCTGCACATTTGCATGTAATGCCTCAATATTTGTGTTGAGAATGACTTTAGAGAGCTTGTTTTGTTTTTGCAAATGTAATTGTGCATGAATGTCTTGGTGAATCTTATGCCTAAAATTGTACATATTTTTTGTAAGCGTAGCATAGTCATTTAGAAAGAAAAAAAATGATCAGGATTAGAGTAAGGATGTTAAGAAGTTTAGATGAATGCCGGATGTAAAAAAGGAAGGACTGTTTGTATGGCCGTTCAGGTGTGTTTGAATCTGTTCAGCATCCCATGCAGGTTTAAGGACAATGCCCTTGACGTTATTTTTGGATCAGTTAGTTGGTCTGTTGATGTTGTTTTTGATGTACCTTAACCTCCTTATTGAAAATACAGTATATTTTACACTTCCATTTTCTAAAAACCTTATACATGTCCAGAAGCATTGCTTGTCATTATTAATTTTGCATAAATTCTGTGCCTCATGGGATTTATTTCAGGGCATTTGTGATATTTCCTAAAGATTTTTTTTGTTCTAACTCAAAAGTAATAACCTGATTTTGTGTGTAAATGTTGATTTTTTTTGAGCACCGCACACAAGGTTTTTTTTTCTTTTTTTTTCTTCCCCTGAATGTCTACAACTGGACCTCTGTAAATCTCTTTACTGACACACATTGGCTGTAAATAAGGAAAACATTGCTGTTATTTTTTTATTTAATGTCAGAAGTGTTGTTTGTTCAGCATAGATATTATATTGATAGCATTATTTACAAAATAAGATTTTTTGTTTTTCAAAAAAAATAAAAACTCACTCTGTGATTTTTTTTTAATTGACACTCAGTTTTTAATGTCTCATGTTTCCATATTTGTTCTTACTGTAGTATTTTTGTCCACAAATCACTTGATTTGTCCCTTAGAATTATAAAGATGTGATACAGGCAAGATTTTGTGAGAACGAATCACATTTATTCAAAGACTGAAGATTTAACTATTTTGTTTAACAGTATTTTTCAAATATTATATATTGCATTATATATGCAAAAGTCAATTTGTCACACCAAATATTACTGAACACATTTGATCACGTCATGGTAAGTGTGAAAAATATTTATTGAACCAAAAAAAAAAAAGCAAAATAACAAGAAATATATATATATTTTCAAAATATACCACCTCTTTTGATTCACCATGAGATAAATACACTGATATTTAATTTTAATTTTCAATATTATTTTGTGATAAAACATGCTTAGGAAAACTGCTTCCAAGTTTTTTTTCATAATAAATAGACCAAAGTTATTGTGAGATGTTGCCTTGCAAAAACTTTTATTGTTTACTGAACAGGCCTGGGTGTAGTAACTAGAGATTCAATCACTTTGAGAAAAAAAAAAAAAAAAAAAAAAAATATATATATATATATATATATATAATATATATATAAGAATATATATATATACACCACCACATTTATTATACAAAGGTATTTACCACTAAAAGATCAAGATGAATGTATTATTAGAAGATTATGATAGTATTTTAAAGGTAATCCTCTGATGTACCCTTATATGAACAGATTGAAAACTGGAGTGACTCCATTTTGCACTATTTATATAAAAGATCAGTATCAACATCTGTGTTTATTAAAATGAAAACATGATGTGTGGCAAACCAGTTTTTATAGTAATGAAACATTTAGTGTTAATGTTTCCTCAAAAGATCAAGTTGGATTCTTGGGGTAACAGATTCTTTGTTGATTGTATCACCTTTAAAAAGGATTTGTCTAAACGGAAGGCTTGAGATCAGTCTGATGCATTGCATCTTCATTTGGGTTACGCGTTTGGTAATATTTATACAGCATATGTCATAAAAGAAGACAGAAAAACAAAAAGGACGCATTAAAGCGTCTAATGTCAGGGAAAAAATACAAAAACCTCTTTCTTTGCATCAGTATACATTTTAGTGACGCGAGCTTTGCACAGACAGTTCCGAATCAAAACCTTTACATAAAGTCCTTTCATTCTCAGTCTCTCCTGAGGTTGTTCAGCCTCTCCTCCAAGTCAGCATCGGCATCCGCCAGCGTAGCCTGCGGTTCCGCTTTTTTCCCAGCTGCAACTGAAAGGTTTCCTCCAGTAGAAGGCAGGTCTAATTGATTTAAATAATAGAGGTAATATGAGAACCACTTTCTGAGTGTAATTCTATAGCAAGGTAACTGTGGTGTCTTTTTTGCTTACTTGAAAGCTCGTCAGAAAGATTCAGACCCAGCTCATCCAGAACTTGGGAAACCACGGCATCACTGCATTCAAAGCAAAAAGAGCACATGTCAGGAGATAATTTATTATTATCATCAATGCTGAAAATAGTTGTTATGCTTAATATTTCTGTTGGAAATCATGATATTTTTTTCTGAATTGTGACAAAGTTTAAAAGAACGGCATTAAATCAAAAGGAAATCTTATATAAATTATAATTATAAACGTCTTTATTAATGATCTTTTTCCTCACCTCTCCTCTTCATCATCTTCATCGCCCATTGCATCGTCAATTGCATCATTCATCATCTCCTCCTTCATGTCCATGATTTCACTTTGGCGCTCAAACTCCATCATGATCTTTTGAATCTGTGGCAACTTCAACTGCATTGACAGGAAAAGGAATTTATATCAGCAAATGCATATCAACAAGCTGTCTGTTGGCAAGACAAACAGAAATTGAAATGCTATAGCAGATATACCTGTCTGTTCATGGTGGCCATAGCTTTGGTGACTCCTTTCATGGCCTGCGCCATGCTGTTGTTTGATTTGAGGGTTTGGATTTTAAGGCTGACAGCTTGAATATTGGCTTTCATCATGATGAATTTCTTGACATATCTTCTTGTGCGCACCAAGTCCTTAGCCATGATCTTCACAGCATCCTGTCAGAAAAAGAACATTCTTTGCACTCCAGCGAGACTTCATCCCTGGCAGTGACATCTGGATGTCAATTTAAAACTCTCCTTACCATCTGTCCTTGTTTGGCCATTTTCTTAATGTCAGCAATTATTTTCTTTTCCTGTTGCTCCAGTCTCTGCCGTTCTCTGTCTAGATCTCTCATGGCTCTATTTAACGCTCTCTGATTCTGTCTGAGCATCTCCTCTGGAGTCTTTCTTCTTCCAAACAGGAACTCCATCTGACATGAATAAACGAGAGAGAGAGAGAGAGAGAGAGAAGACCAGACTGTTAGAAGTTTGAAGGGTTTCCATAATCTGTTTAAAATAGAAATGGCATTACAGAGAGACAATTAAGTCACAGAAAAGGAATTCAGATTTCCACACGCGATTTGATGACAGCCACGTGATGCCATGACATCATTGTTTACATGTATGTCATATGGGACTATGTGAACAAGTGGTTTCTACAGCAACTGGCGAATAAAAATATTTTATTTTAATTTTATTTTATTATCTATGAATCAAGTGGCATCACCCATACTGTGATAGCTGTCACATTGTTCCATTCCTTCGCAATTTAATATTGAGAAAATTTTGAACACACCCTATTATTCAGCTTATATTTGTGCTATATACTATCAGTGACAATGAACCGGGACATTTAGCACAATAAACACTAAAACCTTCTCAAAACACTCAAAAGGACAACGATAATTCTGACTGAAACTCTGAAAAATAACGTGTTAAATGATTATTCGTTTTTTAAAATGACCAATATCCTTCACAAATAACAACAATACTGGAATCAGTTGCTAAAATTAGCTCAAGAAAAGAAAGAAAACCCGGAGGCCTATCGCTCCCGTTTTTACCTTGTCTCTTCTTTACGTGGAAAACGTCCGCCAGAGATACCAACAGCTGAACAGACCAACTATCACGCCGTGGTTTG
The DNA here is from genome assembly GCF_018340385.1 of Cyprinus carpio. NCBI lineage: Eukaryota > Metazoa > Chordata > Actinopteri > Cypriniformes > Cyprinidae > Cyprinus > Cyprinus carpio. The sequence continues at coordinate 15,093,036 of NC_056608.1, forward strand.
TTTCTTCTGTTCCTTATTTACAGTTACAGTTCGCCGATCCACCCGATTGTTTTCCCCACTCTAACCTCTTCCGCATATGAATGTCACTACTTCCTTTGTATAGGTCTGCGTCACAGGAAACGCGTCATACAATACGTTCCACAAACTTTACTTTTTTATTATAATACTGTTTTGTTATTGTGCTTTATCAAATTAAGTAGTCGGCACTGTATTGTTGGTATCTTACATAGAAATAAATTATTTTATCTTAATATAGGTAAATGTATTGAAATTATTGTTAAAGCATTTATTTTGTTAGCTTAATTTCATATTTGTAAGCAAAAAATAAAAAATAGCATACATAACCTCAACGGTCCAGATTTAAAATAAAATAAATAATATAATAAAAATAACAAATAAATAACCAATAATGCAATTTAAGATAATAATAATAATAATAATAATAATAATAGCTGATATATTTTCAAATCCCCCATAAGCTCTTATACAGCACATGCCGTCTCTATATTTTTGTGTGGATGTATAGTATAATGCAGTGTTGATATATTCTGTACTGTTCTCGTTTGCATGTAACTTAGAAAATAAAATTAATTAAAAAAAAATAAAATCATAGCTGATTTTTTTTAGAATCTCAGTTAAAGTTTACCAACATTTTTTTCCAGAAACAAATAAAATAGGTGGTTACATTGGTTAATTATACATATATTTCAAATTAGATTGGTAATATAATTTAAAGTAAACAAACATCTCGGTATTACCACTAAAACGCTTGTTTTGGATGCTGAGAACAAATGTGCATGATGATCATCAGGGCAGAAGTTAGTAAATACCGCACAAGGCACTCGCTCGTGCCCTTCACTGGCAGCAGATGGCGGTACTGTCGTCGCATTCAGTAGCGCCTGCCTCGAGTGCATCAACAGAGGAAGAAACCCCGACAGAAGCACACAATGCAGTTTGACTGCTACGGGTTATCCACCCAGGCTTCATGTATGTCTCAGCTTCCCAAATAAAATTGAAGAAATCAGTTTTTCCCGTTTTGACGATCGGGACGAAAAGCAAGCTTTCATAAGTCACATTTCACGATACGCTTGAGGAAAAAACAGCTTCTGCTGCGGACACCGGCGAAATCTCCAGCTTGACCGCACACAGTGGATCCCGCAGCGGGCCGCGGAAGGAGGTGCCCAGCCTGCGCTGACGGGGCTGCGCTCAACATCCGTGACGGTGCAACTCCAGCCCGAGGCCTTGGGGCCTGTTGTATATTATTATCGTTTTAAATGGAGGCTCGGACGAAAGGAGAAGCCAGAGGAAAATGGCCCTGTCTACAGCGCGAGTGGTGGGTGTGATTGGAAATATTGTTGTCGTTTTCTTACTGTGAGCATCGTTAGTGAAACATAACAGAGTGGGTTAGTTTTAAGCAAAAAATAACGTAATGTGTTTTATACTCGAGTGGAGATTAAAACACATCACACAGTGTTTCATTTTCTCCTCTGATCGTCACAGAGAGCTAATAGGCTAGTATCTTGATTAATCTTATAGGTTTTTAAAATCAGTAAATAGAGTATTTGTAGTTACCAGTCGAGTTACGTTCATCGGTTGTATTCGTGTACTGATCTGAGTAATTAGTTTAATTTCCTTTATAAATGTGAAGTGCAAGATGGGGTGTCAACGAACCACAGGCTACACGGTGAGCTTGTTTTATTGGAGTCATATTAAATGGCTTTGGGCCCGTCTACAGAGAAGAGAAATAGCGATCTAGACCACTGTTACACGAATGATTGATCTTTTAAAATGACATTTGATCTGTGGTAAGGTGGTAACGTTAGTGTTTGCTCGCCTGGTTGTTTAACACACCGGATATATAATAATCGATAAATAGTTGGCAATATCACAATCGACAATTGATTTTCATAATGTAATTTATAGTATAGTAAACAAAAATGTTACGCATTTGGTCGTTTAAAACGAGTGTGTTTCAATCCGCGAGCCTAACCAGGTTAGCTAACTAGCAAGCTAGCATCGTCAGCTGAGAGAGCGATTTAACTCGTCGCTGTTAACCGATTTATTTGCTTCAGTAATAATAATACTCAACTAAAATATTTTAATCTATAAAGGACTGCTTATGTGTCACAATTGGACTTTGTTTGTGCTGATCATCTTCCTTTTAATAAAGTTTACTAACGAAAACTCGGCCCTGACTTATGAGGTAGACACTTCTCCTTTATGCCATTAAAACGCGATAGTTATACTTTCTTTCTTAAGTGATGTGTTTTATTTATTCTTGTTTATATTCTATATGTAGAAAATAAGCTCTTTCAGGATCAAATCAGCATGTTTTCTTAGTTAATAACCAGCCATGCTGAATGTTTAAAAACCCGACTGCGCCACTGAACGGTAGTTTCTCCTTTTTTCTTCCTCAGATGAAAGTGACAATGTTTTGACAGGAAGACATTAAGTGGAATATCTGAAAGCTTTTATAATCGCTGTGTTATTGGATAAAACAGGCCCGGTGCTGCCCAGACATGACTGTACTCAGACTGCAGTGTGCTTACACCATACATCCTCCACTGGACTCGATTAGATTATAAGACAGGAACCTTAAACCACATTTTCATCGGAGATCCGCAACACTGGTGCTGGAGGCGCTGGTTTTTATTAGGTATCAGTTGTAAAGTCCCCCAGGCCGGACCAGGGTGTGTTTTTATTAAGTGCCTTTGTCGGACCTTGACATGGACGGTCCCAGTCGAAGCGGAGGCTTCAGACAGAGCCGTCGCTCCCGCTCGCAGCGTGACCGAGAGCGGCGGCGGAGGAGAGCGGACCTCGCTGAGCACAGGGCCTCGTCGCCATCCTCGGCCTCGGACCAAGAACTCTGCAGAGGAGACTCGCTGCTCCGTGCCAGCGGAGGAGAATGCAGACCCGGCTTCCCCGGGACCAGACACCGGCCTCCGCGTCGGAGGAAGCGAGAATCAGTGTCTTGCGAGGAGGATATCATCGATGGATTCGCTATAGCCAGCTTCATAAGCCTGGAGGCCTTGGAGGTTTGTGTGCTTGTCTATCTCTGACTAGTCCTGTATTAAGTGCTGTAGTACAATATGTATATTCGAAGTTTCCATATATATAGAAGTATGTATATTAGAGCTGTTTTCCATTTTAATTTTAGTATAAAATATTAAAACTCAGTGTAAAATGAATAAACAGCAAAGTCTCAGTATAGCGCTCATACATTTGCTGCATTAACATGTTTTACTGTGTTACTTTGAAAGCTGGACTGTTCCCTAAAGCCTCCAGAGCGTTCTGGCTTGTTCATGGGTAGAGGAATCAAAAGGAAGAGAGGCCTGGATGAAAACGGAGGGCCTCTGTCAGAGCCGGAGGAAGGACCTCCTGCTACGTACACCAACAGTTGGGAGCAGCGCAGGAAAATCAAATCTAAACTGAAGAGAAAGGGAGATGCTAAGGTTAGTACTGTAGTTTCATAACCCTTTAATGCTCTATAAACACCAAAAAATAAAATCCTTTATGTGCAAACGCCCATGAAAAACATGTCACTGCAATGTTTTGGGTGCAGCACAAATATTTCTAGAATAGGCCCGCGTGGATGAGAGTCCGGTGTAAATCAATTGGTCATTTTAAAATAAGTTTTCAATATTGAGCAGTCATGATGTGTCAGAAGCCTAATTGTTGGGGAAATTAGACGCAGTGACTGGTCCAAGCATCAAAATTTGCATCACATGTGAATATGCTTCTCGCTGTTCTAGCAGCAGTCAAAAGAGTTATTTTTTACGGTACAGTTGCTGGGAGAGCCGGGCGATCCTTGGCTGATGTATTTACATGTTTGTGGTTATAGAATTCAAAGCCAACAAAAATTGCAATTAATAGATTTAATAATTTTATTAATTAATAGAAGAAATATTGCCAAAAAGGAACAGCTAATGGTTATCGCCCAATGCAGTTTCTCAGAATGGCCAAATATCAGACAATTAGTTATCCTAGCCTATATGTCTGGCTGTAACTGTCTACTTTCAGCTGACCTTTATAATGTAAGACAAAAAGAACTATAAATCTGTTTTATTTTTATTGCTTTCATGTAATTACGTATTTGCTACTCAGTATTTATTTTCACGGTGGTTTGACTATTTTAAATGTCTGTTTCAGGTATCTGGGAATCACATGGAGACAGGATATATTGTGAGTTGTTTTTTTTTTCAGTGGGTTTTGTGCTTTTCTTTGCTGTCCAAAAATATGACTTCGAAATTTGTTCAGACTTTCAAAGCATACATATGTTGTTCACATACTCTACCATTTAAAAGTTTAAGATTGTTTAATGTTTTTTCAATGTCTATTATTAATAAAGCTGCTTTTATTTGATTAAAATAAAAGTACATTTCACAGTATTATTGTAAAATATTATTACAACTTAAAATAACTATATAAGTATATTTGAAAATGTAACTTATTCTTGTAATGGCAAAGTTAAATTCAGCAGCCATTACAATAGTCGTCGATGACACTCGATCATTCTAATATGCTGATTATTGTTATCATGAAACATTTCTCATTTATTAACAATGTTGATATACTGTAGTATTGTGGAAAGCATGATTAAAAAAAATGGAAATATTTTTTAACCATGTAATAGCCTTTACTGTCCATTTTGATCAATTAAATGCATCCTTTGCTGAATAATAATACTATTTTCTTTTGAAAAAAAAATACTGACCCAACTGAACGGTATTGTATGTTTTCGTTTGTGTATTATAAATTATATATTATTAACAAGGGAAATTGTCATAAAAGAATTTCTCCACACAAATGTAGGCTATAACTTTATCTCTTTATTTTTAATCCTCAGTGTGATACAGAGAGTGAATCAGGGGATAAGGTAAAAATGTGTTATTCTTGAATTTCCTTTATGTATTTTGATGCATTTTACTATTTCGATAATGACATTTTTCCCACTGTTTAGGCTTCTGACAATATGGAGCCAGCATTCATCGTCTGCACAAGAGAAGGTAAATGTCTTATGGCAGTAGCAGGTGTATATATTGTGCTGGTAGATGGTGAATTACCTAGGAATAATTATATTTTTGTATGTTTTTGGGATTTGAATTGGACAGTGGTGTTCATTGTTAATTAAAATGCAGATTAATTTATATGCCACTCAGATATTTCTCATGCTTTTTTGAAAGCCTTCATGGAACTGTTTGATTATTTATGTTGTTGTAAAGCATGAAAAAGAGCATTACATGCATTACATTGTAGGGCTCTCTTTTTCCACAGCAGTTAACTCCAACTCTGCAAGCGCGGCTGTGGGCAACGGTTGCCCTCTCTTGCCCTCAAATAGCTCGCAACCCCTTCTGTCAGTCACACCTCGGGTCTCTGGCCTGGAGAGGAGTCAGGAGAGGAGTATGGAGCTGCCTTACCCTGAGCCCATCTCTACCTCATCCTCTCTGCCTAGCATTGCAGCCCATTCCACTGCCTCGGTCTCCAACTCACTTCCAGAGCTGCGTAATGGAAATGGTGGTCCCTATCACCGCCATGATCCTAGCCCAACACAGCACAAACACAAGCCTTTCCCTTTCCCTGTAAAGTCACAACCAATCTACAGCAACAACAGGTCAGTGTAGTGAAACTTTTTTTGCTTTTAATTGGTTCATCTTACAGACAGAAAATAACAATAATGTAAATATAGTAATATACTATAAATAATATTGATATACACATATCTATATATAACATACAGCCATACATTAATTCAGAAGAAAAATGAGAACTTGTTTCTGTACATTTTAATTTCAATAATGCCCTCAGCCTTCTAAATCCAATCATGCTGTTAAAGTTAATAGAATTATCTCTTACAATTGCTGTCTGTTCATATACGGTCTCATGCATATTGTACATAAAAATGGAGCTGGCTGAAATAGGTTATTTCAGTCTGTTTGCTTGGCTTTACATAGTAAGGGTACAGTGTTTTTTGTAAACAAATGAATGTTTACAAGATACTGGGTTGTACAGTGTTTTTGTATACCATTAGAAATTAATACTTTTGTCCAGCAACAATGTATTGAATTGATTAAAAGTTACAGTAAATGCATTTAGAATGTTTATGAAGGAGCATGTGACACTGAAGACTGGAATAATGGCTGCTTTGCCATCACAAGAATAAATTAAAATTTTCAAATATATTAAAATAGAAAACAGTTGTTTTTAATTGTAGTAATATTTCACAATTTTACTTTTTTTACATTATTTTTGACCAAATAATTGCTGCCTTGGTGAGCACAAGAGGCTTTTTTAAAAACATAAATGTTAACAACCCCAAACTGTTAAAAAAAAAAAAAAATTATTTTGCATCCTTTCATGGATAAATTCTGATCACATTTAGATTTATTAAATATTTTTCCCCTCACAAGCACAATTATAATTATCGCAAGTAGTTACAATTATGTATGCAAATATAAAAATGTTATTTAATTAAATAAAGAATTTAAATTACAATTAGAATTAGAATTTATATTATCGATTGTGGTATTATCTATATCTTAAATGCTCTCTGACACACACATTCAAGCAGATTTTTTTTCCTGCTTAACATGCACTCATGCCTCTTCCTCTTATGGTGTGCAGTTCTTGCTCATAAAAAGTTGCAATCTGTATCACATTTTATGACATTATTCAAAAGCATGTGTGTATTAACATGAAAGACATTGGCATTGGTTTTCCATCAGGAGCAGTACCTCAGGCAAGCCACCATCTTCGTCAGCATCTTCATCAATTAGACCACCTACTCCTGCTACAAGTGCGTCCCTTGTTCGAGGCCCAGGTGGTGTGGGGACAGTAATGCCCTCCTCTCGACCAAGTCCCGGTGCTGTCTTTACGCCGTCCCCCAACCTTCCCCCACCACCTCCTCTCCTGCAGGGGTCACCCCACACTTCAACAGGTACAACTAACTTTACCAGCCATTATGTGACAAATACTAAATGCCAACAACTGCATTAACAACATTATTTAGTGACAATGAAATCATAAAAATTAAATGTGTATATTTTTGTTCAGAAGGGTGAAGTTCTTTCTTTTCTCTTTGATTAATTGACAGATTCAAATGCTGGCTCTGCACCTGGAGGACCATCTGTGTCAAGCTCAAGCTCTGGGACATCAGGCAGATCCTCCCAGGCCCAAACGTCCATCCCTACAATGGCCTACCAGTTCCATCAGCACAATCACCAGCACCAGCACACTCATACTCACCAACACTTCTTACATCCCACAGCTGCACCACCACCACTGGTGAGGAGTCATCTGTAGCCCATGGATGGCTAGTTTCAAAAAGTGACTGATTATGAAATTTCACACTTTGACATTTCTCTTGTGCTTGTTGTGTTTCAGTTTGATAAGTATCCAGGCAAAATAGACGGTCTCTTTCGACACCCAGTAAGTTTTTTAAAAACATTTGTATTACTGAAGTTTAATTCAAATCTGCTGGGTAGTTTTCAAATTTGCTGTCAATATAGCAGGTCTCTGTGAAACACATAAGTGCTTCTAGTTTGTGATTATTAATTATTTATTTTTTCTCCTACAAAGTTTTTTCCTCAGTACCCACCCCCAGTGCCCGTTCTTCCGCCCACAGGACCTTTCAGATCATTGCATGGAGCTTTTCAGCCTAAGGTAAGATTTTTGTTCTTGTTTGGGCATTGTTTTGAACATTTAAATCTGAAAGCTTGGTGTATTATATTAAATATTAAAATCATTCAGGTGAAGAATGCTTGCATATTACCACAATATCTAGTGATCCTGGGGAGATAATAATGTGCTGGCTGTCAACCACATAAGAGCATAAAAAGGTCAACCACTTCATCAAACATTTAAAGGGGTCATATGACGTTGCTAAAAAAGAACTTTATTTTGAGTATCTTGTGTAATGAAATGTGTTTATGCAGTTTAAGGTTCAAAAAACATTATTTTCCACAAACTGTACATTATTGTTTTTTTTTTAGTTTATGAAAAGATTTTTTTAAACGTGTTGTTTATTATTGTTCGATCTGAAAAGCGAGGTGTGCTCTGATTGGCCAGCTATCCAGTGCGTTGTGATTGGCCGAATGCCTCAAGCGTGTGACGGTACGCAATCTTACATACTGTGATGCCGTGTCCCAGTGCGATGGGACAAAACCAATAAATCCCGTTACAAACGAGGCATTTGTTGCATCCAGTGGGGACATAATTACAGATTATAATGATTTATAATGTCTTTTTACACATTGTGTTGCATCGCCCCGTGTAAACATAAAACCATGTTTGCATTTGTGATCGGAGAAACGACAAACAACAAGCACTACTTTACACTGCTCAAAACTCACGTTTGAATAGTCAGTGGCAAATTCTTGAAATATGAAAACATACTTGCAGGCTGTGAGTCAGAACAGCCGACATTGTAGTCTTCTCCCAGGATCAGGAAACAGTCCTCCGTAAAATGCATTGCACACACACATAGGGCTGGGAGATATATCGAACGATATGATCATGTGCATTTCGTCAGTAAAGCCGGTTCCCTGATTACCACTAAATCGCCATCACCTGCTTTCAAATGGAGCGGCATTTAATAGACAGAGCCGTAGATCACTGAAAAGCTATGCAATATCGTGTTCATTATCGAAGGCGATTCATCTGCGATAATGAACGCGATATTGCGTAGCTTGTCAGTGCTCTACGGCTCTGTCTATTAAATGCCACTCCATTTGAAAGCAGGTGATGGTGATTTAGTGGTAATCACGGAACCAGCTTTACTGACTAGATGCAAATGATCATATCGTTCGATATATCTCCTAGCCCTACACATATATTAAGTTGAACTGTTCTGGAACATTGTTGTAAATACAACTTAACCACTGATTTCTAGTTGTGTCCTCTTTTGGAAGGCCAAACAAAGTAGTTTCGCTTTCACAACGAAACACAGCGTCTCCACAACATGGCGGTGACAACAGCGAGAATCAAAGTTACACCTTTGACGTAGATGTGTGGGGGCGTGTCTAAACGAGGCGTTCTAGGAGGGCGTGGGCGAGTGTTAACTTTTATAAAGAATATCTCTTTGGGTTTGAGACTTTAATCTTTTCAACTTTAGGGATCTAATATATTCATGAACAGCTTGTAACACTCCAAAGAGAAAGGAAAACTTGAAAACTCATCATATGACCCCTTTAACAATAGTCAGCATATTTACCTAATAATGTGCACAACTGTTCAAAAGACAAAGTTTATTTTCATTCAGCAAGGATGCATTAAATTGATCTAAGGTGACATTAAAGACATGGTGTTACAAAATAAATTAACTGCTGTTTATTTTAACATTTTATTCATCAAAGAATCCTAAAAAAAATGTTAATTATATATGAATATATATAATTATAATATTAAGTATAACTTTTTCCACAATTATATTAAGCACTTCAGCCCGGGCCTCGACTTTTTTATGCCCCTCGGGCCAGGCTTCAGGCCAATTTTCACATCATAGTTCAGAGGCGGGCCAAGCCTCGGGCCTGTTTTTGGGCTTCTCCAAATTTTGTATTTTACACGTCCATCAATTAGTGATGAAAAACATGGTGGAAACAACATGCTACAGCTACTGTCAAGAGTGGCTAAATCTTGCTGCAAAGCCCTAGCAAAAGTGTGTCGGGGGAAATAGTAAGGAGATATTTGAATTCTTTACTAATAAACTAGTGTTTTCTGAGTCTGTCACAAAGATAAAGATGACAATCCTGTCTCGCCATATCTTCATTATACGTGCCTTTAGAGAGAAGTGAATCTTTATGGATTATGATTATAATGAAAGAGTTTTTGTTTTCGATTTGTTTTAATTCGTTATGTAGTAATTTAAAGCTTTCTATAGATTTATTTATCATGTCTGTGAGGCATGTATTCACTGAGTTTCGATTAATTTTTGTGAAGTGCTCCTGTTCAAGACGAGACGGCAGAAAGCGCATCATTTTTGTTTCCTTTATTTTATAAAAGTACAACATTTTGTTAATACTGTGAGTGCACACAAATACAAGTAGAGTCTTTACAGTTCCGGATGATGTATTACTTACCTTTTTGAGCAAAAATGACAGCGTAGGCTATTTTAAGTTGTTTCCACTGAAAAAAAAAATGCAAATGATTGTGCTGGTGCTTCCATGTCCTGCAAAGCACGCTTTAGCTTCCACTCTCCACATAAACTTGGATAAAGCGCAGGTTTAATGTTCAAACATTGTTAGAGTGTGGAAAAATATTTATTTGATCCCCTGCTGATTTTGTAAGTTTGCCCACTTACAAAGAAATCAAGGGTCTGAAATTTTTATATTAGGTTTATTTAAACAGATAAGAGACAAAATATCAACCAAAAAATACAGAAAAAAAAACATTATATAAAGGTTAGAAATTGATTTGTATTTCAGTGAGTGAAATAAGTATTTAAGCCCCTCCCAACCAGCAAGAACTCTGGCTCCCACAGATTGGTTATGTGCCCATGTGGAACACAGATTTGTCCTGCCACTTTAAGAAGTTACTCCTAATGTCAGCTCGTTAGGTGTATAAGACACCTGTCCACACAATCTGTATCTTCCATTCCAACCTCTCATGCCCACAAGGTCCCGCTGCTCAAGAAGGCACATGTACAGGCCCGTTTAAAGTTTGCCAAAGAACATCTAAATGATTCAGAGAAGGCTTTAGAGAAAGTGCTCTAGTCAGATGAGACCAAAATTGAGCTCTTTGGCATTAACTCAACTCACCGTGTTTAGAGGGAGAGAAATGCTGACTATGACCCCAAGAACTCCATCCCTACAGTCAAGCATGGAGGTGGAAACATTATGCTTTGGGGCTGTTTTTCTGCTAAGGGTACAGGACGACTTCACCACATTGAGGGGCAAATGGACGGGGCCATGTACTGTAAAATTTTACTTTTATGGCCATGTTCTGTTCCTGTGGCTCAGAGGTAGAGCTTTGCGTTAGGAGCGCAAAAGGTTGTGGGTTCGATTCCCAGGGAACACACATGGCTTAAAAAAAAAAAATGTATAGCCTGAATGTGTCTGCCAAAATGCATAAATGTAAATGTAAAATCTTGGATGAGAACCTCCTTCCCTCAGCCAGAACACTGAAGATGGGTCATGAATGGGTCTTCCAGTAACCCAAAACATACCAGATCAAGAAGAAGCACATTAAGGTCATGGAGTGGCTTTGCCAGTCTCCAGACCTCAGACCTATAGAAAATCTGTGGAGGGAGCTGAAACTTTGAGTGGACAAATGACAGCCAAGAAACCTTAAGGATTTTAGAGAGAATCTGTAAAGAGGAGTGGATCAAAATCCCTCCTGAGATGTGTGCAAACCTGGTGACCAGCTACAAAAAAACATCTTACCTCTGTGCTTACCAACAAGGGTTTCTGCAATACTAAGTACTAAGTCACGTTTTGCTTGGGAATCAAATACTTACTTCACTCACTGAAATGCAAATCAATTTCTAACCTTTATATAATGTTTTTCTGGGTTTTTGTTTGGTATTCTGTCTCTATACGTTAAAATAAACCTACCATAAAAGTTGCAGACCCTTCATTTTTTTGTAAGTGGGCAAACTTACAAAATCAGCAGTGGATCAAATAAATATTTTCCCCACTGTATATGCTTGAATTGGTTTTGTACATCTAGATTATATTTTAGGCAAGTTGTGATGATTTATGAAGGCAAAATTGATCAAACACAAGCTATGATCAGTTCACTGTCTGCCGCTGACAGCTTGGTCATTAAAAAATGTTAAAAAACAAAAGCATATATTTAACAAATAAAAAAGGTTCCCAGCATTTTTCTAAATTAACTAAAAAAAAAAAAAAAAAAACATAATATAATTATTTTGCCATTACATACAAAACTGAACTATTTTAATAGCTGAAACGGTAGTAGTATAAGCCGTTTTGGGAGAAGGGGAAAAAGACGGGCTCAGGCCGGTAATTCTGATTAGCTGTCGTACAAGGGCCAGGCTAGCGCCTGAGTGTCTCGGGCTAGGTCCTAAATATGAGGCCCATGCAGGGCTCTATTAAGCACCACAAATGTTTTTAACATCGATAATAAGAAATGATACTTGGGCAGCAAATCAGCATAATATAGTGATTTCTGATGATCATATGATAAATGTTTAAATAGGCTATATTAAAATAGGAATTGTTTGTTAAATTACAGAAATATATGGTTGTTTCAGTTTCAGTTTGAGTGTGTTCTTACATCATTGCTACGAATATTTAGCATGCATGTTCTCACTCAGATGAATGCTAATTATAATTATGGTAACACTTTATTTTAAGGACCATACTCACTATTAAATAGTTGCTTAATTGCATGCATATTACTAGCATATTGGCTGCTTATTAGTACTTATAAGGCACACATTAATGTCTTATTCTGCATGACCATATTCTAGACCCTAAATCCTACACCGCATGCAAATTAAGCATCTGCCTTACTAGGAATATGCCGGTATCAAATTTTTATGTTGCGATTAATTGATAATGCTTTTAAATTTAGTTGCAAAAAAAAGTGTTGTCATAATACAGCATAACAGGTTTATAACAAAAATAACTGAACATTTAAATACAATAAAGCAATACACAAAATATGTATAAAGTAAAAAATTTTACACAGATTAAAGTTCAAAAGAATGATAAAGACCAATAGGTATCACTTTACAATAAGACCTCATTAGTTAACCTTAGATAATGCAATCACAATGAGCAATAGCTACATTTGCTACAGATGTTATTAATCTGTAAAAAAACAAAAAAAACAACCCTTAGTTCATGTTAGCTCATTAAATAACACAGTTGCAATTTTTGATTTTACATTGTGTAATTAAATATTGGAATTACCTAAGATTAATGAATGTTTAGAAGAATTTTTCATTGGCAGTTTGTAAACTAATGAATTAACTAATGTTAACTAATGAAGCCCTAATGTAAAGTTTGACCGAACAATAAAGAATCGAAACACTTTTAAACAATATCTAGGGCATGTTTGAAAATTAATAGCCTATTAAGTCTAAATATTTACGTGTTTGGTACTGTGATGAACACCATAGCGAATACAAAAATCTGAATGGATATTTAAATCATTTAAACACTTTCCGAAACAGAAAGCTGTTTTTTTAACGGGTTTTCAGGGTAACAGCTGCATTGTTTAGTGCCATCTGCTGTAAGAGATTGAATGTGCTTTAATCCAGAGCGTCTCTCATGTGCTCTGCCATGCGCTTCTCATCCGTGCTCGTTTACATCAGCATACAGTGGTGTTGTGCATTGTGACCAGTTCATGGGAAAAGTATTCTTAAAGTCATTCATAAATAATTATTCTTGGTATTTTGAAGTACCCACGATTACAATATTGTGCATATTCATTACCATGATATGTCGCATTACCGAATACCGGCACATGTCTATACCTTACTATTTTTTACGAGTTAGCTAGTAGTTTTTTTGTTTTGTTTTTGTTTTACAGGGAAAACTCTTAATTAATAGTGAATATGTTCCCTATTCCAAAGTGTTTCCATAAATATTATTAAGAAATATAAGTTGCATTATAAATGATTTTGTACTTAAATGTAGTCTTTCTATCACACAAATTAATTGGTTGGAGTTAAAGATATTTATAATAATCTTAAAATAAGGACTTGATTTCACTTGATTTCAGGTTCATCAGAATTAAAATAATGTTTTAAATAATTTTCCAATCCCTCTTAAATTGGCCATTTTTCAGCTATATCTTTGAAAGGACTCGGTTTAAATGAATTATGAATGACTAACCTGTGAAGGTAGTAAAACCTATTGTATGTTTGTTGTCTTGTCTTGTTTAATCCAGTTGGTAAAATGAGAGAATAGTATTTTAGCAGTATTATGTATCCTACAAGCTAAAAGTACAAATATTCATTAGTCACATGTTTGTGTTTTGTTGTGATGGCACAACCATGAAGAATTTAGGCCTTATTTTTTGGGCAAGATATTCTAAGGTCTGAAAATTTGAACATGTTATTCATTTTAAAAGTTCAAGCACAATCTGATTTGTAAGGATGATCACTTTAATTGAGTTAAAGCCAATATTAGGCACCAATCCAGTCACATTTTCTTCCTATTTATATTTTGAGCCCATGAAGTGGGTTTGAATAGTTTGTTGTTATTGACAGCTTGTTGCCCTTCAGGGAGCTGCTCCAGAGATGGCTGCTGGTTTGGGAGTTGTACCGTCCCACCTTCCACCTAAACCTCCAAGGGTAAAGATGCTCTATCATGCAAATTTGCATCATACATTGTAATCGTAACTTTATAGAGACTTATTAATAATATGAATAACGTATGGTGTTTGTGTCCACAGCTAACAGACCCATTTGCACCACCACCAAAAGTCAGTAATGTAAGTTCAATCTTTTGTTTTGTACTTGATTTATTTTAGTTGTTGACCTCTAAATGACTAGCAGACAATTCTTTCTAACTTTATTTGGATTATCTCTTTACAGAAGCCTGGAAAATGGTGTGCTATGCATGTCCGTGTTGCTTGGATGATTCTAAGGCATCAAGAAAAAGTCAAGGTTTTTGTGTTTATCTGTGTTCATGTTTAGTTCTAATGCAAAAAGGCCAAAAATTACAAAATGGTTGAAATATTTCAAGGGGTTTTTTTTCCACTTTTAAGAGGTGTTTTTAAATAAAAGTGGCATTCTTTTGACCACCTTTCTGTTGCTGTCTTTCTCAGCTCATGCATGCTGATCCACAAAAGCTGGACTTCCGTAATGACCTGTTGCCTCGACTCCCTGGCCCTGGTATTGGTGGACTAGGAGGTCTAGGACCACTTGGTGGTCCCCTTCCCCCAACTCCTGATCTTACAAGACCAGGAAGCCTGTTCACTGGTGGGTTATACTTGCACTTATTTCTGCAACCAATTTAGGAATCTGCAGGTGATATAAGCCTGTGGTTGTTCTTAAGCTATGATTGCTTTTAAGCTATTGAAGTGGGTTGTTTCTACCTAAATAACAGTTTTCAGGTACAAAATACTTTGACAGCACTACTGAAGGATTTTTACAGCACTACTGTGCTGCCATACAAGGGCTCTAAATTAGAAAGGCTTAAGGAGGATATAAAGCATAAACTTGGCTAAATGTCGACACTCAATGGTAGTCCATTTATGGGTGTTTAAGTTTTTGTCTGAGTTGACCCATGTCTTCTCAGGTGGAGTCAATCCGTCCTCCACACCATTCATGCCTCCATCAATGTCCCATTCCCCTTTCCTCACCTCAGCAGCACATCTGGGTAAGAGACTGTCTCTGAGAAAGTAGGGGCATCAAAAGCCAATGTTACCCATGCTGCTCTTGTTGCTCTGTGCAGATATGTTCTTCAGGCTTGCTTCATTTGCTAGCTTTGTAGAGCATAATTTTCTCTGTGTTCAGCTGATTTTATCACTAATGGCCGGGTTTCGTGTTACAGACCCATATGTTCGTTCATCCTCCTACTCTTCTTTGGGAGCCCTGAGTTCTGGTGCCTTTGGAGGCCTAGGCAGCCCCACGATAGGTTTGTCATGCTAATTTGTTTATTAAGAATATGTATATATTAATCGAATTACTCTAACACTGGTTCTCAACCTTTTGGACTTTGAGGCAGTTTTTGTGGTTAACTAGATTACGATTTTTAAAAAATAAATTTTGTTCAACTTGGCATAACTTGAAAATGTCTTTTCATTTATAGAAGTGTCCAAGGAGTTTTAAGATTTCATCAATTTACATTGCTTTTCCAGTGGGATTCCTGGTTCTCAAAGAAAAAAGTTTTTCAAACCTTGATTTATCTTGATGTATTTTGATTTTTAGTTGATTTGTCTTATATTAAATCATTTAAGTCATCTTCAGGCCCCATGTTTGCAGAGGCCCCCAGTTGAGAATCACTGCTCTAATTTGAATGTGTTGGTTTTCTAACATCTCCTAAGCATTTTAATAAAGGGTTAATAAAGGGTCGCAAAAGTTAATTTAAGTAGTATTTTATCGATCACATTTAAACTCAGCCAAAGACTAATCAAATGTTATACATTTTCTTTTAGTTGCCAATGTTTTTGGACATAAGACTGAGCCGTCTGCAAGTGCAGTTGGAGGACTGGGTAACCCCCATGATCCATGGAATCGTCTGCATGTTACACCTGCCTCTTTCCCCTCTGGATCCTGGGCAAAAGGACCAGAGAAGAGAGATGATAGAGGAAAGGATGTGGAAAGAAGAGAACCCACTCATATAAAAGACGAAAAGGACAGGTATGACATTAAAAGGATTTGTTGTTATAAGGTAGTTTTCAAGTGGGCTTTTAAGATCAAAAGTGAATTATGTATTGCATTTCGCAACTTGACACATAACTTAATTGGTTTAACACTGTTTCACACAGAGACAGTCTCTTGTATGGACGCCAGCCAGTGCGAATGTCACCTGGTGTCCCATCCCACAAGCATCGCAGCAGCACCCCCAGTTCACATCTAAATGGCTTGGGCCCACTGAGTGGAAGTGGAGTTCAATCAGATGGCCAAAGCAGAGAGCGTGAAAGAGAAAGAGAACGGGAGTCAGACAAGAGACAACACTCTGCATCCAGGGCACCAGTGTCAGCTTCCTCCGCAGCACCAGACAGACCTCGATCTTCAACATCGTCTATTCTCACAGCCTCTCCTTCTAACGTCCCCTCAGCCCCCTCTCCTCTGGATCTGTTTCACCGACAGCCACCGCACACGCTCAGCACAGAATCCAGCCATTCTTCACAACGAGAAAACAATGGTCCAGCCTCTTCTAGTTCGCTTCCAGTCAAGAAACCTGATCGTACCACAACCCCAGTATCCAAACCTGCACTTGGTCTAACCTCTGGGTTGCTCCTCCCGCAAGTCAAGGTCAAAGAAGAGCGTAAAGAGGAGCCTGAGCCAGTGCCCATCTCTTTACTGCATTCCGCCGTGCCTTCACACAACTTTGAACGGCCTAATAGTCGGCACCCACACCATCCATCCACCCCTTCCTCAACCCTCTCATTGACACCTACACCTGGCGTGCCTCTTCTTCCACCAACTCCGCACCCTCCCCACCATCCTCTGTCCCTCTTAGATCGTCCACGGGGTATTGAACCCTATCTTGGTGGTGCAGCTGATCGTTTCCCACCACATCCACATGGTCCTCCACAAGGTCATTCCCAAGTCACTCACTTTCCCTGGGACCCTTGGAGGGATCTGGCCGCTCAACAGCAGCAACGCAGGGAATTGGCTCTGAGGTCAGATCCCCACCTTGCACTTCGATCTGATGCACACTTGTCTAGACTTCTCCAGCATCAGCAGGTACAGCGTTATTTGGAGGCCGAGAGAGCTGCAGTAGCGGCAGCTGTGGCAAGCAGCCCACACCATCCACCAGTACCTACCTCTATGTCCTCTGCTTCATCCTCAGCAGGCAGGCCAGAGTTCGGTTTGATGTCCCACCCGTTCGATGAGGAACAACGTGCTCAGTTAATGCGGGAAGACTTGGAGAGAGCGCGGTACTTTGGGATGCATCCACATCCGCACCTATCCGCACCTCACCTTCCTAGCCCATCTCATGCTGCCCACCTAGAACAGCTTCACGCAGGGCTGCTATCCCACTCTCACCTCCAATCAGCTGGAGCCTCTGCACAAGCATCACATCACCCTGGCCTCTACTCTAGACTGGGACCTCTGCATTCACACTCTCACTTACCTAATGGCATTCTAGCCAAGGCACCAGGTCTAGTTGGGCCATTGTCTGTTGGGGCTCCACCACCTCTAATTCCGTCTGTGAACAGATCATCTACTCCACCCCGTGGCCCCAGACTTGGTGGGGCAGGAGACTTGGGCCTATTTGCCACACATAAAGACGGCGAGTCCAGATAGTACTAGGTAAAGCTCGAGGAGCTTCCAGAACTGCTGTGCTGAAGAAACTGCTCGTTAAATGTCAAGATTTTGCAGGACACTCAAAAAGAGCTAAGCTTCAGTGACCGTACACAAGTGTTGAAGGGCCAGGGCTAGGGCTGTTTGATATATTTATCCACTGTGGTTAAGTTGGTGCAATTAAGGTACTCTCTTGCTGTGCCCAGGTTTTTATGTTGGGTTTTCTTTACAAAGAGGCCTGTGGATGTTCAAAGACTATTCATTACTACTAATATGAAGACAGGTTGTGTTGAAGTGTAATGGATCAAAAAATTGTGAACTTGTTTGTCTTGGTGAACTTAAGGAAAACCTACTGTAGAGTTATGGTCCTCAGCTTTTTATTTGAGGGAAGAGAAATTGGACCCTTGCCGAAGTAGTCAAGTACTTCTCATTGTCTGAATCAGCACTGTTGGGAAATGTATGAATTAAAAGGAACACATGGTCCACATTCTGCTTTAAATATTCAAGTCATCCATCAGACAACTTCCATGAACATCAGAATGAACTTCTTAAGATTTATTTTATTCTTTAAAAAAAGTTATTATGAACTGTACATCTTGTTGGATAATATTTTAAAATTCAAAGGGAAAGAACTGTCTCCCATTCATTAGTCTGACTCCGTACAAGAGCTGGGCCAGAATATAGTAGAATAGTGATATTGCTTTTGTAATAATTATTGTTAACATTAATTACCTTCCATAATAAATATATTCACTGTTTATGTTATAATGTCGTGTATCAGGTCTCACCAAATGCATTCACTTGTTGAAACGAGTCAATGATGATTATTGTCCAGCAAAGCACTACAGTGATATTGCTCCAAAATACTGGTGACATTAAAGCCTGTGTACTGAGGATGTATCAAAGCCAGTCTCTACGGTTCAGAGAACTGTATATCTTCATAATGTGAGAGAGGTGTGTGTGTGTGTTATGTTCTCCACAGTTGAAGCCTTTGGAAGTCTCCAACAACCATCACACGGAGCGAAACGAGGCATCAGTCGACTGGACAAAAGGAGTGCACGTCTTGTACTTGCAGCTAAACTATAGGATTAGAAAGACTCGAGATACAGGACATTCTGGATTATTTGAGCAAAACAGTTTTATACATTTTAAATATGTCCCTCTCCCCTTGAAAAGAAAACCACAAAGATTAATTATTAAAAATGGTTGGTTATTTACATGAGTGGTAATGTATTGATTCATTGTCTAGATATAAATTGTGTGTTATTGTCATCTAATTTCAGGACCATCTATCAAGATTTATATCAGGACTTGGCCTATTTTATTTTAATTTAAGTGATCCATGTGCACCAAACATCTTAATAGTAACTATAATCAATGAGATCTAAAAATTGTATCTAGTCTCATAAACATCTATCAAGAAATTTGATATTGTCTGGAGATTAAAAAAAAAAAAGAAGCTAAAATTCTAAAATTAATTGTCATATCAGTAAGTTATACCTTGTCAAACTGCTGGCAAGCAAAGTTACACGGTGAGAGATGTTCATTTAAAAAGAAATTTAACAAAATGTACATATAATCTAAAGTAACGTGCAAACAAGTAATTTAATATTTACATGTAATAAAGAAATCTAAAAACAAGGGGTGAATTTCCAGTAACGGCTGAGATGTGTGCCGTGCAGCGCGCGCTGAAGCACGTCTCGCGAGATGTCTGCTCTTGGTCAGCAGTCGCTCGTTCCTCCATTTCGCTGCGTCGAAAGTCTCCTCCCCACAACCGCTAGATTCAGCGATTCCGGACCCAGTGTCTCTCGGAGCGGTCTTTAACGTGATCCTACGAACCTGCCAGTACCTCACTGGGTACCGAGAGACAGTTTTGGATTGCCTCAACACGGATTGAGTGCGATTTGAAGCGGATGCCGACTCCTTCAGCGAGAATTTAGTAAAAGAAAAGTGCTCGGAAATTTCAGGTAGGTGGGAACTTAAGATGGCGGTGGTGAGAGGAGGGGGGTGCTGGGGAGGAAGTGATGGGAGGAGGGGGAGGAGGGAAAAGGGGATCACTGCGGGGGGGGGATTGGGACATGGCGGGACAAGTTGACTTTCAAGCATTTGGGGTGAAGTATTAATCGGTTTTGTAATGTTATGAACAGAACGGCCTTTGTGAGCTGACTCGATTGGATCAACAGCGCATTCGTGTTTGTTATCTACTTTTAATGCAACTGCACCAAAACCCTTTGCGAATTTGAAGGGTTCCGATTTCTAAGCACTGGACACTTTTGAGACAGCGATCTGAAAACAAAACTGTCTTCTGTCACTGCAAGTGCAACAGCAACCAAGTTAACCTGTAATTTTGTGCGTTACTTTATCCTCAAGTGTGTTTAATGTGTCCTTATTGAGTGGATTTGTATATAACGTTGCAAATAAATCAACGAATGTAGTGATGGAAAGTCCAACTCATTTTTGTGTGTCGGTTCTTTTGAACCAAAAACCGGTTGAGGAACCGATTCAGTGATTCTTTGTCATCCAGGGGTCCCTGAAATCTCCTCTTGGCATATTACATGCTTTAAAACTTCAAAGCTATATGTAGGCACCACACATTGTTGTTTATTACCTTTTTTTCTATTACCTTGTGTTAATAATTAGTTATATTTATATAGCGCTTTTCTGGGCACTCAGAATAAGGAACAAAATAGTTGTTTATTGTAATTTTATGTTGCATAATTTATAATGTCAAGGCATTTGGAGCCCAAATATAAATAGCATACATCAGTATTAAAATACACTACTTATGTCTTCTCAATTTTACAAAGTTTATAATTTTATATAGAAGAACAACTGTTTGGTATAGTTTCATTTTGAAAAGATTCGACTCAAGAGATCGCGAATCGGCTTCGCGTGACCCCCGCGCGGTGACGTCGAGAGGTCGTTCCAGTAATGGGTGTATAAGAAAATGACAAGTTATACGTTTATGTTTGGTGACAAGTCTTTAAAACTCCTCGATATGGATTATGATGAATCATAGTTTGTTCTTGAGCATTGCATAATTTCTCATGGAAGCCGATGTGAGCACGCGCGCTCTTTGCCCGAGCAGTGTGTTCAGCGCGCGCGTGAGAGCTCGAGACGGTGTGTGTGTTTATAACGTTATATATCTCAGTGTCTTTGTCTGAGTCAGAAGATGATATAATAACAGACGCCCTCTCACGTATTATTACACAAAACAGTTTAGGACTGGAGCTCCCTGTCAATTAAACGCCAACAACAAAAATGAAAAGTTATCGTGTCGGCTCCATTGTAACGTCTGTGAATTAGCTTTGCTAGCCTGCTAAAGGCCCATGTGTGTTCACCCGCCTCATGCACACAGAACTGCCGGCTACATTTGTTATCTGTGTTTGGTATCAAACGTTAACCGCTCGCCTATCTGTTTATAAGCAGTCGTAGAAGAATAACGAATCAGTGATAACTCATTGCTAAATGCTAGCCGAACGTGCATTCTTATGAATTTCTTATATTGCTAAACAAGAGATTTGTCCGTAACTTTGTAGATTAAGTCAATAAGAAATGCTCTTTTTACCTGTGTTAGCTCTGAATTGTTGGGCTGCTCTTGCATTTTAGCCACCGACTCTGTAGAGCAGATGGGTTTTGAGGAAATAACATAGTCCTGCTGCAGTTTATTCAACTATACTTTGCATTCTAGGAAAGCACTCTTTTCCCTTTTCATATGTCGGATTATGCGCTTGCTGTTTCTTCGGGATTTAAGGTTTGATTTTACAAATAGAATATCAGATTCATGAAATTCACTCCAGTTGTTTATCTTTAGACCCTCAGATGCAGTGGAACCCTTGATCTCAGCATCCTGGAAGTGGAAATCACGGAAGAGACTGGTGCTTCATCACATACAGGTATTTATTTAGTTCATTCCTTTTAAGTTATATGTAGACCTACTGATAATCTGCGGCTGTAGTACAGTTAGACTATTTCTGCGGAATAGACATGTTTGTCACTCATAAAACCCTTAATTCTTAATCCACCCCTTGCTTGTCCATTTATTAAGTAGCTTGGCTAATTCTGTAATGCTTTCAGGTGCCAGTAAAAGTGCTGTTGCATCAGTTCAGATGTTTAAATACTTCCTGAAAAAATTATCTTGAAATTCAGCACAGAAAATAAAAAAAATGCCAGCAGATCTTTTTGTTTATATGTTTATCTCAACATATGTGTGTCAAGAATTTCTGTATTTTGTAAAGTGTTTATCATGCCGCATCTCCCTTCCATTCTTTCAGGTTTAGTGTGTAGCAGTGCCGGTTCTAAAGTAGGACAGTCTGGGGAAGAGGTGGTGCCGCAGCACACCTCTCCGGCAGTGGCTGTGCTGGGTGGCACCTCCGCGGCTGCGCAGAATGTGGCCGGGCCACCCCAGCATGCCCTGCAGCCAGTCGCAGCTGCCACTCTACAACCATCATCGGTTGACATCGCCACTGCATCACAGCGGAAAGGATACTCAAAGGCTGCATGTAAAGACCAGACCATCGCTCACGTTCAAAGAAACACCGTTACCGAGGAATCAGAGGAGATATCATCTGTCCAAAGAGGACTGGTGTCAGCTACTGCTGAAGACACACAAAAACTTACAGACACATTGGAGGGTCGGACTCCCTCAGACAGACTTTTTGAGAGTGGGACAGATAGCATTTCGCAAAAACAAGATTTGCTTTACAGGTGTAACAAAGAGCAAACAAATCTTGCATACAGGGAGACTGATATGGCGGAAGGATCCAACACAGGCCACTGCCAAGATTGGAGCCAACACCCTGGAGATGCGGGGGGTGTCTCTGCCCCTGTTGAGACAGAAAAGGGACCCTTGCCTCCAGAATCAATCAAATTGGGCTACAAGAACATGTCTGGAAAGCACACACCTGGAGAAAGCCCCTTTGTCCCAACAACAGAAGTCATCGCAGCAGTCTCAAGTGCAGTTAAGACAACAGACAAAGACATGGAGCAGCCCCATACAACTCCCCTTTTTCAGACAAACCAGACTGCCACATCATCTGCGATTGGCATCCCACAGAAACAAAGTACGACCAATTCAGCGAAGCAGGATTGTAAACTTGACTCTAAGGCGGCTATGGAAGTTGTCACACAAGATCTGCCTAAAACAGACAAAGAAGGTGCAGTTAGTCCAATTAGACAAACCTTGGGAACAAAACAAGGTAATAGTGGAAATTCCCTTTGCTCAGGATATTCATCATCAAAACAAGGAGGGGAGCACATTACCCCTGACAGTGGAAATAGCATGCCAAATGACTCAGATAAGGGCAGCTGTTATCCCCCAGAGGACTGCAGTAAAACACAAAAGGCTACACAATGGACAAAAACACCTGGTGTGCCCACCCTGCCTGAGAATACACAGTGTGTGCAAGAGCTAAGCTCTCAGTATGTACGTTTAAGTGAAACCCCCAAAATGTTAAATTTGGGTAAGGGGACTAGTGCAAGGGAGGGGCAAGGAAACAAGAAAGTCCCTGTAGATGGAGATCTTTGTTTTAATGTGGCTGCTAAAGTATTTCGCAACATTTCTGTTGATGAACCAAAGGTGTCTGGGCATGGGACATGCACTGACAATGTACAGGTCCCCATTGTTAATGAAAGTTCACAAGTCATGGTTTGCGGCTCTTCTGATGTGATTTTGAGGCAGAATGACAGTGCCAATCGAATAGAAATATCCATGTCCTCAAATCACCAACAGGATGGGAGCGTGCAGCTCGCACACACAGGGAACTGTGTGACTTTAGAGGGGCTAGAATCAGATCAGCCAAATCTTTCTGACTGTACGGTCCAACATGTACAAGAGTCCATTCCAGCTGATCATAAACTCTCACAGATTCAGATATGCCTGAATGATACTCCAGATATCGTGAATGTGGAAGAGAGGCAAGAAGTGAGTGCAGAGGCTCTCGATGCTGTTGAGGTGAAAGATTTGATCGATGTAGGTGTTTTAATGCAGCCAGATATGGAGGATACCTGGCTGGTTGTAAGTGAGATAGATGGGCAGTCTGAGCATGCAGAGATGGAGGTCAGCGAGGAGTCTCTTGTGCAGTGCCCTGAATCCCAGTCAACTGTTGCTGTATATGAATGCACTGTGCCCTGCTTTACATCAACTGCCCTTCACAGTGATGTTAAGCTGCTGGTAACTGACAAAGAAGAGGAGGAACCAATAGAAACATTGACGCAAGACTCACAAGCCCAGAGTAATCTAGGGAATCTGTTAAGTTGCTGTCCTGATGCACTCAAACCCACCGAAGAGTTACTTACCATGGCCTCTATGCAAAAAGAAGAATCTATAATTGTCAAGCAAAATGATGATTCAACTCGCACTGATCTTGCAAACACGCTGACAGGTTTAACATCCACGGTGATGAACGTCACACTTGAGTCTGTGCGAGAGCAGCAAGAATCTGTTATGGTGGAAAACACACCAGGTGTGTCATTAATTTCATTGTCTTCTGGGACGATTGATCCAAAGCTACTGATCCTAAAGAAGGGTGACAGCCCTGCCCTTAAGCAACCTTCTTCAGTGTCTGCTAGGATCTCAACCACGCAGAACTTACCTGTCCTGGCTGGATCACCCAGTGATGGATTAAATAAAGCTGCAGAGTGCCTTGCTAAAACTGAATCAGCTGCATCCTCCATCCATCCTTCTAATGTACTTTCACAGAACAGCTCTGTGAAAGAAAACTTAGATAAATCAAACAGTTCTGGCAAGTTGCTTCAAAAGGAATCCTCTGCTAGCGCTTCTTCATCAGTTCAACTCCATAACTCAAAAAGCCGCCTTCCTCCTCCTGCTGGAGATGTGTGGGGTGCTGTATCCAGTGTTGTCCCAGATTCAATGATTTTGGGGGTTGAACTGGAGATGGAGCAGCAGCAGTTACCAGAAGAACTTTTGTCAACAACGCAAGATGCTCAGAACTCCATCCTGGAGTCACTTGACGCTTCTATAGAGGAGAGCAGCGATGCAGAGGTTGATAGCTCTATGGATGTCCAGAACGAGGACAGCAATGCTACTCCCAGTCCAGCAGCGAACAAGGTAAAACCAACTAAATTATTAACTCGCCTATAATGACTTCAGCCATGCTAAAGCAGTGATTTCATATGTAATTTGTTGTAATCAGAGGTAGTTAGCAAAAGTGTATTTATAATTTAGATATTTTTGAGCCTGTGTACCCTATCCATAATAGTTTCAAAGCCACAATTTGATGCTAGTGCACTTCTTGGCTGTATATTGAGCCATGTGTGTTTTCCAGCGTGGGCAGAGCAGGACAGACAAACAAGGCTTGTTATTGAAGGTAAGAGGTGTCAGGCATTCTCCAGATCTGATCTTTGCAAGCTGATGCGATGATCCTGCTTCTTCCAACTAGTGGTTGACCGATATGGGTTTTGCAATGGCCAATTTAGAAAGTGGGGTACACAATAAACTCCTGGTATGTAGGCAACGAAAATTTATTTTTTAACAAATATGCGGGCATTAAAGTGAACACGTATTTCACCCAACATTTAAATTTACAATAAGGGGAATGTAAAAGTTGCATCCAAGCTGGTGTGGTTTTTGGTCCATGCCAAAAATCTCAAAAGTTATTATTGACCTGGAATATATATCGGTCTATCACTGCTTCAACTCACTAGCTTAAATTATTATTATTATTGTTTATTTTTTTAAGTATAAACTGACAAGAAAATAGAGATGTGTATAAAACTGTTTTATCATTCAGAGTAGCATGTATTATTTAGAAATTAGGAGAGAGGTTGTAAGATGTTTGCTCACCGAGATGTCCTTGTAGACCAGGCTGTTTTTATGAAGCTCTTATCTCTTTTTGGGCACTTTATCTCTCCTTTGTACTCCATGCTGAATAATATTGTGCTGTCATGTAGTCAGATGCACTGTTTTATTTGTCTTTCCCAAGTTTGCCAATGGATTGCAGGCAAGGTTACAGCAGGCTCTACCCCTTCCACCTCCCCAATTCCATGTCCATCTCCATCTCCCTCATCTGGTGACTGGATGCGTTCTCACACAGGCAGGGCCTCACCTGTACGCAACTCTCTTGGCAAAAACATGCCCTCCACTTCCTCCCAGGGTTCTGGTGGCTGTTCTCAGTCAGAGCAAACAACCAACCAGAAATCCACGCCAAAGCATACAGACATGGCAGAACTGGCAAAACATGTAAGAGAAGGACACATTTAATCTTTTACTTTCAGAAATAGTGATTTAATGGTTGTAAGTGGATTGTTATTCCTATTTTTGTAATACTTTAAACAGGAAGCAGAAATAGAACATCGTACCCTTGCACTAAAACGTGAGGGTTTCTGGTCCCTAAAACGTCTGTCTCGTATAACCGAACCAGTACGGCCCAAAGTGCATTGGGATTACCTCTGTGAGGAAATGCAGTGGCTTTCTGCAGATTTTGCACAAGAGAGGCGATGGAAAAGAGGAGTGGCCCGAAAGGTAAGCATTATGTTCAGACTGTCCTATTTGAAACATGCTATTTGTATTTTTTTTATTTTTTTTGAATGTTAGGTTAATAGAGCATCTCACCAATCGTAACACATTTTCAGGTAGTACGGATGGTGATGCGCCACCATGAGGAGCTGAGACAGAAGGAAGAGAGAGCGAAACGTGAGGAGCAGGCCAAACTGAGAAGAGTTGCTTCTTCTATTGCCAAGGAGGTCCGTGCCTTCTGGAGCAGTGTTGAGAAGGTGACTTTCGGTCTTTTTTTTTTTTTTTTTTGGTTGAAATCTCTATTGCACCTGAAACTATCCATGATTCACACTTTAATCTCTTTCCCACCCATTGCTGTACACAGGTGGTCCAGTATAAACAACAGTCCAGACTGGAAGAGAAGCGGAAGAAGGCTCTAGATCTCCAGCTTGATTTCATTGTGGGTCAGACAGAGCGTTACTCAGACATGTTAAGTCAGTCCCTGCAGGCTGCTCCTGTACACAGTTCCGACACTGCAGCTGTCTCCAAACAATCCCAACTAAATGCTGTTGATGAGGATGGTGAGGACCAACTTTTTCACTGTTGTTGTTCAGATCAAGCGTCTTGGAAATGAATGAGCAAATGCCTCAGAAAGTATTTGAACACTTACACAACACAGTATATGAATGTCATTGATAAATAGCCTATAACAAAATATCAAACCAAGTGGGATCTGCTAATAAATTGTTTAATTAAATGTATTCATTATGTTAGATTAAATTTGTTTAGTGGATGAATTCAGTTCACCACAGGGACCAGATAGACGCCAAATGCATTCCTAATTTTAGTGTTAAATTTAGAACCTAGCAAACCTTATTATATTAAGCTTGTGTACTTTTTGGTTTGATGTCTAACGTAATAATATTCATATATATAGTTTTTTTAAATGTCCAAATACTATGGGGCTATTTTGTATACATGCAGATGCTGTAATAAAATTAGTGAATCAAATCTACTCTTTGATATATTTTTGAACACATGATTCAGGAAGTTCTTGATTTCACTTTGTGTTCACTTAGATTAGACATCTAAATTTTCGCTTTCCTGCTGTAGATAGAGACTTTGAGCCACCTTGTGAGGAGGAAGATGATGAAGAGACCATAGAAGTAGAGGAGCAGCAAGAGGGGAATGATGCAGAGACACAGAGACGAGAGATAGAGTTACTAAGGGAGGAGGGAACTCTGCCTCTGGACCAGCTGCTCAGTACTTTAACTCTTCCCCAGGTACAGCAATCTTCCAGGATCAACTACAAAACAGTTGGTTTTACACAGCCATTATGTTACTGTCTGGACTATCCAATTAATGTGGTCCATCACTGTTCATATCAGATTGTTCAGTATGGTATTTTTCCCCCCAGTTCTAACATTTAAATTTGACTTATTTTTAATTGCACAGGACGTTGAGTCAGAAGAAGAAGCATCAGATACTTCATCTTCTACAGTTGAAGAGGAAGACAAAGAATTCAGTGCCAATGAAGAAGATGGTTAGTAGAGTTTTATTTAGATAGACGCTTAAATTTGGAATCCTGCTGATTTGAATGAAAATACACAACTTATGTTACTATATTCTTCTCTTCAGCGGAAGATGAAGAAGACACCATTGCAGCCCAGGAAGTTATTGAAGGAGATGGAGACCATGCAGAGGAACTTGATGACCTTGCAAGAGAGGGTAACTCTTTTTAGGCATAGCAGTGATTTTTATATATGTATATAAACACTACTGTTCAAAGGATTGGGCTCTGTAAAACTTATTATTGATAAATAGAAATTTTAAAAACATTTTTTTGATAATAGAACATTTTAAAACATTATAAATGCCTTTACTGTTATCAATTGTATAAAAGTATTAGTTTCTCTTTAAAAATGACCCCAGGCATTTAAACTGTATAATGAAGAGTGTTTAATTATGACTTGCACAGTAATTTCCTGAGGTCATATTGTCTCTGGTGTTTTTTTTTTCACAGGGGAGATTAGCATGGAAGAGCTCTTAGAGAAGTACAGAGGAGCGTATGCCTCTGATTTTGAGGAGCCCTCAGCCTCAGCATCACCGGACTCCTCAGAAGAATCAGAGGGAACTGAGGAGGAAGCGGAGGAAGAGACGGAGGGAGAGGACAGTGCTGATGATAGTAGCTCCTCCTCAGGTGAGCTGAAGTTTACGATGATAGAGTCACTGAAGCATATGAACTGTTGTATGAAGTGACCAGATATCACACATCATCTGTGTTCTATTCAATATTCAGATTCCCAAGCGGCTGTAGACAGTGACAAAGAAGAGGAGGATGAGGATGTGCAGGAGAGTGATAATGAGGATGACGATGATGGAGGAGAGGGAATGGAAGTTCTGCTGAGAGAGGGAGACCATAGTCCTACTATACCAACATCTCCCCGACCTAAGAAAGAAATCAGCCACATTGCTGCTACTGCTGAGAGCCTTCAACCTAAGGGATATACACTGGCAACAACAAAGGTAGCAACACACAAACCCTCAGAAACACTGGCTGAAAAACACTGTTTCTGGTTAACTTTAACTGCACTTGTGTGGTTCCTTTTTAACACAGTCAAAACACCAATTCCATTCCTGCTTCATGGTACCTTGCGTGAGTACCAGCACATTGGACTGGACTGGTTGGTCACCATGAATGAGAAGAAACTCAATGGCATACTTGCAGATGAAATGGGGCTTGGCAAAACCATCCAGACCATTGCTTTGTTAGCTCATCTAGCATGTGTAAAGGGTAATAAGTCCACATAAGTACTCCTTTCCCTATGATGTGTGTTGAAAATATAATGGATCTAGTGCAGTACATTTTCTTGCTGTTTGCTTTTACAGGTAACTGGGGTCCACATCTGATCATTGTGCCCACCAGTGTGATGCTCAACTGGGAGATGGAGTTGAAACGTTGGTGCCCTGGATTCAAAATCCTCACCTACTATGGTAGCCAGAAGGAGCGCAAACTCAAGAGACAAGTAATGAATACAATAATATTTTTTAATTAAAATAAAGATATTTTAAAAACCCTTCCACAAAAATCTTCAAAACAGTTGTGTTTTCTTTTTGCCTTTCAATCTGTGATTTTATAGTTGTTCTTCTTTCCTTTTTATTTTTGTTAGGGCTGGACCAAACCCAATGCTTTCCATGTCTGCATCACCTCGTATAAGCTAGTGCTGCAAGATCATCAGGCTTTTAGGCGCAAGTCTTGGAGGTACCTCATTTTGGATGAAGCCCAGAACATCAAGAACTTTAAGTCCCAGCGCTGGCAAAGCCTGCTCAATTTCAACAGGTACTTGTATACATTCATTTCTATGAAGGTCTTGATCATTTATAGGTCCCATTCTGACTTTTGTTTCATTATGTTTTGATGTGGAAAAACCCATTTAATTAGGATATAATGAGATTTTTTATTTTTTGAGTATTTTTTTTCTCTCTCTCAATTCTCTGTCTTCCATGCAGCCAGAGGCGATTGCTGCTCACAGGTACCCCTCTCCAGAACAGTCTAATGGAGCTGTGGTCTCTTATGCACTTCCTCATGCCGCACGTTTTCCAATCCCATCGTGAGTTCAAGGAGTGGTTCTCAAACCCGCTCACTGGAATGATTGAAGGGAGCCAGGAGTACAATGAGGGCTTGGTCAAACGGCTTCACAAGGTAGTACCAGTTTATGAATAATTTTTAGTAATGCTGGGCAATGATTAATCGCATCCAAAATAAAAGTTTTTGTGTACATAACATATGTGTATGTACTAGGGCTGCACGATATATATAAAAATATTGCCTAGAGTAGACTATTATTTTAATAATAGGCTGCTCAAATCAAAACGTTGCAAAGGTCCAAAGTTTTAGATCGACACATATAGCATAGAATTGCTTGACGTTAAAAAGAGTTAAGTGCAATAAGTTGCAGAAAACAACTCTTTGCCATCTCGTCTTGCTGTCTGACTCACACCTGAAGCGCACGCACAAGCCGCATCTCTCACAGCGTCTCTTCAGTTGATTTTCATGTCAGTTTTTTGTTTTTTAAAATCTATGGTTCTGCCGCACACATGCAAAGACCGCAGACACACACAGAGACGAGTTTTAAACGGCATGCGAACACAGTTAATTCGTCTTTCACATCTTCTCATGTTTGAACAGACACATACACAGAATTATGTCAGTAGTACCCATCTCGACCATCATTCTCGTAAACCCAGTCAGTTATGTTTTAAATGAATGTAAACAGCTGAGAAAGAAATCGGATGTGTATCATTTATACTGGATCTGTGCAGTTGGATTTAAAGGGACAGCAGCCTATAAATACGTGCTGCAGAATGCATGTTAATCAAAAAACAAAACAGCTACAACAAAGATTAATCTACCTTTAATTCATACAGTGAACACAATGCAGTGTTATTTTACACTTAATTATAACATTTCTGTTCCTGAATAGTACTGTTTATTTTATCTATGCTTGTAAATTGTGTATTTTGTTTTAATTTTTTTTTATACACTTTTTTTTAAATTTTTTTTTTTTTTTCTCAGACTATAGTTTTTGCTGTGGTATATGAAGAAGAACTTAAAGTGTATGGAAAGCAAAGTTACAATTATAAAAATCTGTCATTATTTTTTTTTTTTTGTATGGTCACACTGATGTTAAAATGCCATTTTCTGATTCGTGACATTACTTTTTATGTACTGCTAAAACTCTGCTGGTCATTTTCAGAAGTTATAGTGATTCTTTCTTTTCCAAGAAAGAATGTGAAACAAATTGGTTATATAATTTTCATTTTTAAATATTTTAAAATGTAATTGAAATAGATTTTACACACTTTAAACAATATCTTATCTCATATCAAATACCACATTTTTTAACAAGGTATTGCATATCGCATTTTTCTTCAATATTGCACAGTCCTAGTATGTACTGTGTATATTTATTATGTATATATAAACACACATGCATGTATATATTTAAGAAAAATATGTTATGTTTATATATTAAATATATTTATTTATAATATAAATTATATGTATATAAATCTATGCATGCAAATACATGTAAATATATTCAAAATATATACTGTATGTGTATGTCTGTATATATACATTATAAATATACATGGTGCGCACACACATATTATATAAATAAAAACTTTAATTTTGGATGCGATTAATCGCGATTAATCATTGTCCAGCACAAATTTTTATGTCATTTATTATATTTATGAAAATAGCACAAACATAGTTACCATGTTTCTCTTATGATTTTTGCCTGAGTTTGTTTGTGATATTATAGGGAAGCATTTAGGTTTTTGGCTTCACATAAGTTTCCTACATTTCTCTCTAGGTGCTTAGACCCTTTTTGCTGCGAAGAATCAAAGCAGATGTGGAGAAACAAATGCCAAAAAAATATGAACATGTTGTGCGCTGTCGACTCTCCAAAAGACAGCGTTTTCTCTATGATGATTTCATGGCCCAGGCCTCGTGAGTAACCAGGGCAAACAGACAAGGGTGGGATAGAGGAATCAGAAAAGGCATTTTTCCTTTGTTTATAATAACTTCCAAACTCAGGCTTTGGATGATAATTGATTGGATAATTGTTTTCGTACTTCACGTGTTAGGGTAGTTTTTTTTTTTTCTTCTTCTTTTCATTTCTTATTGTTTGTGTTTTTGTGCTCCATGCCATGTTCTCCCAGGACTCGAGAGACTTTAGCCAGCGGCCATTTCATGTCTGTGATCAACATCCTGATGCAGCTGCGGAAAGTGTGTAATCACCCCAACCTGTTTGATCCAAGGCCCATACAATCCCCCTTCATCACAAAGGCCATCATCTATTCAACTGCTTCACTGGTTCAGCGGGCTCTTGAGACCTCACCTTTTGAGGTAAATGGTGAAGACTACCAGCAATTCCTAAAACTTTTCTATCCTGTGTGCTTGTATCTGTATTGGAGTGTTCAATCCTGTTCCTGGAGGGCAATTGTCCTGCTGTGTTTAGATACAACCTGCTCCAACACACTTGCATGAAAGTTTATAGTAATCATGAAGACAGTGGCTGTCCAAAATTGCCCCCATACCCTTATTTAGTGTAGGTATGCAGCGATACCATTTTTTCCGATCCGATCCGATCCAGAAAATTATGAGTATCTGCCGATTCTGATGCGATCTGATACCAGCACAGTTTTTTGTTTTTTTTTAAATCAATGTAGAATTTCTATACTTCTGATCGTCACTCTTTTATTTTTTTTTTTTAACCTACTAATGATCGTCACTCTTTTATATAGACTTCATTTTGATAAAAAAATAACAAATGAAAAAATACAAAATCATAATCTATGACAAAAATACTATTATAAACTAGGTTAGTGGATAATTTAGCAGCAAAAGTTATTCTAGAAAAATCATGAGTACACTATTTTATTAAATCTAACATTTAGTGTAATAACATTATTTAGTTGGGACTAAATCTGGTAAAATGTTACACATTGTTCTTTTTTCATTGTTGTAAAATACATTAATAAAAACAAATAAATGTATTTATATATAAATATATACTATAAAATTAAAAGACATTTCTTTTAAATGTATAGGCTAGCACAGTAAGGGAGGCAGCAACATAGATAGGACTATCATATATTGCTGCTTCCATTACTGTGCTATACATTAGATTATTAATAGCCTTGCTTACAAGCCTGACAAGAAATGCTATAAATAATCTTTGATTGGGCAAGAGTATTATAATATAAAAAGCTCCAATACCGAGCGGCATAAAGCACTTATGCGAATCCAGTGCGCAGAATGATGCTCTTGAAGCAACACAGAGTCATAGTCGAGTCACAGCATGCACCGCTCCGCATAGAGAAGTTCAAAGCCCAAAGGAAAGAGATATTGATGCATAGTTTATTAAATCTGTGCAATAGTTTGAGCCTTTTCTTTTAACAGTTTTAAATTTCAGTTACTGTATGCTCTTGGAGAGAGTTTCATCGTGTTGACTGTCATAACTGAACGTGACACGCAGTTTGAATGCTGAATGATGACAGACATACGCAGCGGGGAGAAGAGTTTATGTGAACTTGAATTTAACAACTTAAATATATTTATCTGTACCTCAAATTAAACTATGGAACGGCATCAGAACACTTGGACTTTGACTTTTTGGTGCTTTATAATGTTTTTGTGCTTTCATGGGGCTTAACAATAACACAAAATAGTATACGCACAATATCTGATTTGGGTCGGTCTTGTCTGACTGATACCTGGTCCTGCACAAAATGCCAGTATCGGAGCTGATACCGATACTAAGTATCGGACCGATGCATCCCTAATTTAGTGCTATATATAGTGGTGTCTGAAAATGTAGTGGACATTATGGAGTGCACTCATTCAATCCCACAATGCACCCCAAAAAAACAAGTGTATAAACAACGTACTAGCTAGCCGCTATAGAACACTTAAGCACTGTAAGTGTCCGTATTTGCTCACTTTTTTCAGTCAATCATGCAGTGGACTATATTAGTAATAACGAAGAATGATATAGGGTGCCATTTCAGACACACCCTTTGATAAGCTGGTAAAGATATTTGAGTTTGAAATACTCAGCACTGTAGTGATCCAGGAGTAGGACACTATTTTATTCTGTCTGGGGATAACGGTGAGCAGTAGTTTTGTGAAAAGCACTATACAAATAAACTTTTTCACCTTTTTTGGGACACTTCCTGCTCTGTGTTCCCATGTGTAAAGTAAGTGGCCCTGTCCATTGAATGCATTAATGTTACAGGGACATATATGATAAAGTGATATAAATGGTCAAATACCTACTGGATGACACATTTTTACACATTTCTGTTATCAGGAAGTTTATAATGTTTTGTTTGTTCAAATCTGTTTTTCTTTTCTGGACCCTCAGTGAAGGTTAATACAAAAATGTCTTTCCCCCTCCCCCAAAGCGCTGTGACATGTCCATGTTTGACCTGGCTGGCCTGGAGCAGCGTATGACTAGATACCAAGCAGATGTTTTCCTGCCTCAGAGGAAAGTGACACATCAGCTTATTCAGGAGATCATGGAGTCCCCTGATCCTCCTCCCAGACCGAAGCCTGTTCGCATGAAAGTCAACAGGTATGTTGTTCAAAATATTCAAACACACAATTGTGATGTATGATATATTGAATTGATTCAAGATATGACCAAAATTTGTCTTAAAATAAAGTTTTGGAATGTGCTTGTTTCTCTGCAGGATGCTTCAGCCTCTTCCTAAATCTGATGGGCATTCATCAGTGAACAGTCCTCGCCCTGTGTGCCCTACCACCACGGCTGTTCAGACTCCAAAGCCTTTAATTACAGAGATCACCCCTCCCCCTCCTCCCTCACAGCCGGCACCTCAAGGTCAGTTCAGGGGGGCAAAGTCTAACATCCTGATCAGCAGGTGTCACTCATGTAATGATGACATAAAAAGAAAACATTTTTACTCTCATTTCAGTTTGTCCTGTTACTCCTGTTGCTGCTCCAAGAGCTCCAGTGGCTCCTAGCAGTGTCCCTTCTGCCCCTGTAGTCAGGCCTCCAGCCCCCCAGCCAGTGACTGTACGCCCCTCAGGACCATCCAGCGTTACAACTGTGTCCACTCCCCCTCAACCACCAAGCAACATTATGACTCAGAGGGTGCTGCTCAGCCCAGATATGCAGGCTCGTTTGCCATGTAGGTTCATTTCATCACACTTCATTGTTTCATAGTGATAAACCGTTAAGTTAAATTATTTTCTTTAATTTGTCACAGCCGGTGAAGTTGTGAGTATTGCTCAGCTGGCCTCCCTGGCTGGCCGACCAGTGTCGTCTTCTCAGGGCAGTAAACCAGTCACCTTCCAGCTACAGGGCAACAAGCTCACACTCTCTGGGACTCCCTCTGTTCCTCAGCCACGACCCATCCAAGGTATCAACTGCCTTCCACATAAATAGATGAATAATCTGCTTGTGTAAATAATCCACTACCTGCTATGGACAGGTTTCGCCTTTTCCTGCACGCCTTCAGTCTTTCTTTGAGTGTTTGGTGTGGTCTATGGCCTAACACTTTCTTCTGTGGTTGTGCCCTTTAGGAAATGTAATGCATCTGGTTTCCAGTAGTGGGCAACACCACCTTATTAGTCAGCCAGCTCAGGTGGCAGTTCTTCACACAGTTAGTCAGTCAGGTAGCAGCTCAGCAAATCCCCACCCAACCAGCACAATCCCAACCTGCTCTGGACTAGCAGTACCTTTCACCGCTACTCAAGGTACTGGTGCTGTCCTTGAGTTCATCCTTGTTCGGGTACAACCTGTATCCTGGGTACCAAACAACCTGTTACTAAGCAGAGCATGTGCATGGGTATACTGGCACGGGTTCTTTTTTTTCTAACTGCATGTGACCGCTTATTCAGATGGCTTGTTGGCTACTAACTCAATAGGTCCTGTTGAATAAAAGTATTAAGATACATGCAAACACCACTGCACATTTCAAGTCAAATGTTGTAGGAGGCACATGAGGTTTGATATGGTTGGGTTTGTTTTTCATTTTATTTACTTGTTCATTATTTCATGAAGTGAGTGGATTAAGCAGTGTTCTCATTTCAGATTTTTTTCCTTTTCTCGTTTTCTGTTTTATTCTGTTCCTTTAAGTCTAATGTATGCAGGTTAAATTTGTGAAGTTGTAACTGTCCATGGTTCTCCATAGTTAAGAGACTAAATAATTGTTCTACCGTTTACAAGGTTTGGGGATAGTTTGTTTCTCTTTTGAAAGAAGGAAACATTTTTATTCAGCAAATATGGATAAAACGATTTCTTAAGGATCTTATGAGAATATTGACATAATGGCTGCTTTGCCATTAAATTAATAAATTACATTTCAAAATATATTAAAGTTATTTTGAATATTCATAATATTTTCCCTTATTTTATTAAAAGGGTCATATGACACGGTTTCATGTTTTCCTTTGTCTTTGAAAAGTTACAAGTTATTCATGCATATACAAGATCCATAAAATCGCAAAGATTAATGTCTCAAACCCAAAGAGATATTCTTTCTGAAAGTTAAGACTAGGGCTGCACGATAATGGTTAAACTGATAATCACGATTATTTTGATTAAAATTATAATCACAATT
The DNA here is from genome assembly GCF_018340385.1 of Cyprinus carpio. Classification (NCBI taxonomy): domain Eukaryota; kingdom Metazoa; phylum Chordata; class Actinopteri; order Cypriniformes; family Cyprinidae; genus Cyprinus; species Cyprinus carpio. Next base: position 15,129,536 of record NC_056608.1, read on the forward strand.
ATTAATAACGATTTTTCTATCCTGTTGAAAAAAAAAATGCTAAAACCAGTCTAAACTAAGCTGGTATAAGCTGGAAGTAGCTGGTTTTAGCTGATCTCTCAACCTGACCAGCTAAGGAAGTGGTCAAAACCCCTCTAAAACCAGCCTGCTGACCAGCAAAGACCAGTCTGGATGACCAGCTTAGGCTGGTTTTAGCCGGGGGGGTTTTTGTTTGTTTGTTTTTTCCAGCAGGGAAATGCGCTAACATTGCCATGCCATTTTCTACACGAAAACTGGTAAAAACTTTAGAAACTCTTAATATAAATTCCAACGATTCCAATTTATGTACATTTTTCCCCATTGTATTGCCACAGGTAGGAAAAGCGCATTTATTCCTCAAACACAATAGATCCATTATTGAAACTCTGTGAAAGTTTGATCATGAAACATTTGGTAACACAAACAGTACAAATGGCTTGTGAAGAAACACACACTGGCTGTATGACACTTTCATGTAAGCAGAATATTGCTGTGGAGTGATCGATAAACTGTGTTTTCATATCATCATCATCATCAGCGCTTGTTCCACCATCAGTGTGCGCACACAGGGTTGCCAGATTGCACAAATTAAATAAAATACCGGGCAGAAAGTGTATCCTTAAAGGAGAAAAGCTCTGTTTTGGGGCTTAAAGCTCTTCACATCTGGCAACCACAAGCATGAACGCTAGGGCAGACTTGTTAGCAATGCAAGATAACGCAAATGCCAAATTAAAAACATCTTTCAGGATAAATAACGAGCGGCCAATATCGTGACGATTATTTTTAATTAATCGAGAAGGGTAGATATCGTTATTGAGATTAAAATACGATTAATTGTGCAGCCCTAGTTAAGACTCATCCACTCCTTCCTAAAGCACCTCATTAAAACACGCCCCAACAAATCTACATCACAGTGTGGGAAGATTTGCATAACACCACCCAAAAAGTTGGTGTAATTTTCATCCTCGCTGTACTATTGTTGCTGCCACCGCCATGGAAACTGATATTCCAAATATGGTAAGGGGTGTAACATTTCCGTCACACGCTTGTATTCGGCCAATCACAACACACTGGATAGCTGGCCAATCAGAGCACATTGTGCTTTTCAGAATGATGAACTTTGTATAAAATCAACACATTTCAGAAAGGCGAAGCAGAGAGGAGCAACAATAAGGATAAATAATGTGTTTTTTGAACCATAAACCACGTAAACACATTACATTACATCAAATTACAGCAACGTCATATAACCCCTTTAAATAAATGTAGCTTTTTTTTTGAGCCTAAGAGACTTCTTTCAAAAAAATTGTAAATAATAAAAACCTTACTAACCCCAAACATTTAAACAGTAGTGTATTTAATAGTGCTGGATCTTTTATTGTAGCTCTGCTACTATAATCCATAGTCTGGTGCCCAGTCTAACGGAACTTTCTTTCCAGGTGAAATACTTGTGTAGTTTCTAAACACTCTTTGTTTATAATTCCAGTCCCAACATCCATGGTAAGTGGGCCTGGAATTGTAAAGATTGTTGTACGCCAAGCACCAAGTAAAGAAGGAGGATCAATCCCGACTCTGGCTGTGCCTCCTTCTCCTCGTCCTGCTCCTCCTCAATTGGTCACCCTTCACCCACATGGCACTCCAAGCCCTGTTCTTAGAGCGCCCACTGCTTCACAGCCTCCACAACGACCTCCAGTTTATGCTGCTCCACCCCGAACTGTTGCTTCCTCCCAGACTCCACCTACTCGCCCTGTATTGAGAGTAGTACAGGGGCCACCACCACCAGCACCAGAACCACCAGGTAAGTTGAGCCCAGATGTGGTTTAATATTAAATATTAAACAAAATATTAAAAAGAAGAATATCAAGTAGAATAATCATGCATTCAATACTTTGTACTTTTCAGTAACAAAGGCAAATTCATCATCAGTGCGTGAGGACAGTGGTAATGATGTGATCACTTTACGCATGAGCACTCCTAAGCCTGCATCCTCATCTCAGAGCAGTGGGTCAACATCTCAGCGTCCCCGTGTTCAGCCGCCACCTCCACCACGTTCCCCCTTCTACATGGTAATAAATGGAGTGTTGATCTTAAATTGATTTATTCATTCCTAAACTCAGAAGTATGCATAACACTGTTGCCATTTTAAATCTCAGTTTAATCTTCTGACAACCTATATCAGAGGGTGTAACACTTTGCAAACAGACATGCCTATGAACATAAGAATCAGTAACTACATCATAGTGCATTTAGGTCAGAGGAAATTACGTATTTGCACACTATTTTAACTCTTATTTTAGTATATAAATTCCAAATGACATATTAGTTGTTTGTCTGTCTCTACCATTCACATATTTGGTACTTTGGTTTTGACAGTCATGGCTTGCAGACAGCCGAAAGGATCAGCGAGACAGCCGGATCTCTCAAATCATGCGCATCAATGAGTTACACTGCAGTGCTAAGCCTGTGTATGGTCGTGAGGTGCTGGACTTTCTCACCTTCCTCCCAGGCCCTTGTATATCTCCACCACGTCCTGTTATAAACAACTGGAGTTACTCAGGTTATAGCTCCTGCCTCACTGCTCAATCACACCATACCAGTAGCTTCCTGGAAAAGAGCCAAGCCCTGAAGGAAGCCATCCACAACTCAGAGGAGAGGCTTCAACTTCTCTCTGATGTCATAGACAGGTAAAGCTTAAATTTTAATTTAGAATTGATTATAAAAAATTGCTACTGAATATAAAAGTGTGTCACACTTAAATGCATGCTCTCGTTCCACAGGTTCACTTTTGTCATTCCTCCAGTGGAAGCAAAGCCTATCACCATGCACACCTGCCATCCACCTCCCTCCCTCGGATACCAGCAAGGCCATTTCTCCTCTGTTCTGTCTTCCCATCTCTCCCCACATACTCACACGCTCCATCGCATCCAGTGTAACATGAGGACACATTTCCCCGACTTGAGGCTTATTCAGTATGACTGCGGTAAGTACTGTAATCCCAGTGCAGTGTGCATCTAGGGATTTCGTTCTTATTAGATTTACCATGTTTATACATCATAAGCATTTATGTAGTGCCAAAAATACTAAATAATAAATAGAAGAGACCATTTTATGGCTGTTTATCTGTGTGCAGGTAAGCTGCAGACACTCCACCTTCTGCTTAGAAAGTTGAAGGCAGGAACGCACAGAGTCCTCATTTTCACTCAGATGACACGTATGCTGGATATACTTGAGCAGTTCCTCAACTACCATGGGCACATCTACCTGCGGTTGGATGGAAGTACACGTGTAGAACAAAGACAGGTGAAATACTAGTCCCAGTACTGTAGTGAAATCCAGTAAAAATATGTTTTTGTATCTCAGATGTGACATTGGAATGTTTGTCTACTTTTCAGGCTCTGATGGAGCGATTCAATGCAGACCGTCGCATATTCTGCTTCATCCTGTCCACCCGCAGTGGAGGTGTTGGTGTTAACCTGACTGGGGCTGATACAGTGGTGTTCTATGACAGTGATTGGAACCCAACCATGGATGCCCAAGCTCAGGACCGGTGCCACAGAATTGGACAGACGAGAGATGTTCACATCTATAGGTAAAGAAAAAAACTATTTTATTTTATTTTTTTACATTTAGGACCAATTTTTGTTATTTTTCTAAATAAATGCTTGACATTGTACAGATAATGGGAGCACATTGACATAAAATATTTGTTTAGGCTAATCAGTGAACGAACAGTTGAAGAAAATATTTTGAAAAAAGCCAATCAAAAGAGGATGTTGGGAGATATGGCAATTGAAGGTGGAAACTTTACAACTGCCTTTTTCAAGCAGGTATGGCTTATTTTGAAAAATGTTTCATTGTAAAATCTTTGCCTGGATTAAATTATGGAAGGATTGAATCCCCCATTGTTTTGTTCCAACAGCAAACTATAAGGGAGTTGTTTGATGTGTCAGAGGGAGAAAAGAAAGAGGCTGAATTGAGTGCGCCTCAGTCAGATGATGATGAGTCCATAAATAAACAACAAACCACTATTTTGGAACAGGTAATTTTGAATATATCCATTTGGATTATTGCATGTGTCCATTTGTTTGCAAGGAAATTGTTCCATTTGTTAAAAACTGCTGAAAATTTGATTTCAATGTGTTCTTAAAACTAGGCCCTGTGTCGTGCTGAGGATGAAGAGGATATAGTGGCTGCATCTCAAGCCAAGGCTGAGCAGGTGGCTGAGCTTGCAGAGTTTAATGAAAATATCCCTCTGGATGATGGTGACAGCAGAGACCAGGAAGAGGAAGAGCTCTCCAAGGCTGAGCAGGAAATTGCTGCCTTAGTTGAACAGGTAATCATATTTATGCTTGTCTTTATAGAATGTTTAATTAGAATGTTATTTTTCAGTCGATGCGTCACTTAAACCTTTTTTTTTTAATCATAATGTACCTTTTTTCACTTCATTTCAATTGTCCCTGTTCTTAACAGCTCACTCCCATAGAGCGATACGCTATGAATTTCCTTGAGGCTTCACTTGAAGATATTTGCAAAGAGGAGCTGAAGCAGGCAGAGGTAACCATTAAACCAGTAACCAAGCTTTGATAACTTTCTGGTAGAATAAACCTTTAGCAGTTATACCCACAACATCTCTTATGACTTTACAGGAGCAGGTTGAGGCTGCAAGGAAAGGGTTGGATCAGGCAAAGGAAGAAGGTTTGAAACTGCATCAGTCATCCGACAGTGACAAAGAGGATTCCATACCTCCCAATTCTGAAGAACCTACTCCAACGCGTCGCCCTCGCAAACACAAAGAGAAAGGTGCTCCTTCTACGAGGGTTAGTGGCAGGCTCAGAGGAACACCTGCTGATGATATTTCCCTAACCCAGCGATCCCCAGAGAGAGGCAGGCGGGGAGCATGGATGAACTCTGAACGCAGTATGGGCCAAACACCTGGGTCAACGCAAAAATCGCCCCAACACAGAGAAGTGCCTGAGAAGTTTCGCAGTGGTCCAAAAGGGCAAGGGACAACCAAAGAATCTGTGTCCCTCACATCATCAGAAAACCAGACAATTCAAACCAACCCTCAGCTCTCAGATTCAACAACTTTGTCCCCTGTTATGCGGGGTTCAGACCCAAAAATTAGATATGTGCCATCCCCTCACCACCAGCCCATCTCCCCATCAAGCTCTGTGCCTTCAGCTGCTGCATCTCCCGCAATGGACAAAAACTCTAGTGGCCATCAGTCCTCCTTCTCTACTGCATGCAGAGAGGACAATGAAGAGCAGGGGGTAGAGGCACTGTCTGAAACTATACAGTGTAGCAGGAGAGACAGAAGAGCCTCTGCGTCATCAGACTCCATCTGTTCTCCTGAACATCACTCTGAACAGGATGGTCAGCTCCCTCTTTCTCCTACTCTGGCATCACCTAACTCTCGCTCACCACGAAAGCGGCAGTCAGCTGAAAGGGAAATCCTCAAAGGGCTTCCAGAAGATTCTCCATCAGCCAAGGTCCTTCGAAAGCTTCCAGGTCGTCTGGTCACAGTGGTGGAGGAGAAAGAGCCCAAACGGAGACGGAGGGGCTTGAGTGGAAGTGGAGGAGCACACACTGAGGGTTCATCAGAGGAAACTGAACACACTGAGCCAGTTCCAGACCCAGGCTCTCAACTGTCTGATGGAGGAAGTCAAACTCTTAAAGACTCTCCTCCCAAATCAGTGCCCACATCCTTAGCTTCTTCCCCACCACCCCCACCACCACCAACACAAGAGCAGGATCAGGCCTCATCTCCATTACATAGTAGCCCAGGGAGAGGGCACCACCCCTGTTCCCCAACACACCATTCACCAGATATGCCTGTCCTACGAAACTTACCAGTACGCCGAAGGCTTAAGACAGAGTCTCGAATGGCTGCACAGTTAGGAGAGCAATTCATGGGAAGAGGTAGAGGGGTGGATCGGAGATCTGCTTTATCACCAAAGAAACCAGAATCAAATTCAGACAAGGATAGTGCTGCTCCAAATGACTCAATGAAGCGCAAAAGGGGTAGACCGCCTAAAACACCTCCACAGGCACTAGAGCTGCCAGAAGACAAGATACCAGTAACCCAGAAAACAAATCCTGAGCGGAGTCCCTCTCACTCACCAAAACGGAAAAGAGGTCGTCCCCGTAAAGATTCCACCACAACTACCAGCTCATCCCCATCTTCTCCTTCTACATGGGCTCCTTCCTCCCATGAGCCTAATTTGTCAAGGTCCAATGTTATGCCTGTGATTTTGCCTGCTGTCAGTAACACTTCACCAATAAGCTCTCCACTCAACCCCACTTCACCCTCAAATGCTGCTGAAGTATCATCATCTTCTAAACCAGATTCTGAAACTACATCTGTTTTACTGTCCTCTATACATACAGATTCTCAAAATATGTCATTGTCTGCATCAGAACTTGGTGACTCACATGGTGAAACTAACACCAGTCTGAACCCCCTAATTGCATGCATTGACTCTAACACCAATACACTTGAAACTTTATCACACAACACTTCTACAGCAGCAATCTCTCAGACTTGTACAGCTTCTTCCCCTACACTACACCCTCCAAGTCCTATCAGAGAGCCTACCATTTGTAATGTCTCCATCCATAAAGAGGAACTTGCCTGTACACATGTATTTTTTGAGACCAGTGAAATCACACCATCTTCAGAACCTTCGAATGTCTTGGTGACTGCTGTAGAAACCAAGGAAGATTCACTCACAGAAAAAGATCAGTTGCAGTACTCAAACACATTAACTCAAGTCACGTCACAACCCTTACAAAGAACTATTACAACTGAAGACTCTCCACAAACCTCTGTAGAACACATGTGCAATATAGCTGCATCTCTTACTCCCACTCATCAGTCGTCCACCCAGCATTCGCCATCACCTGCTTTGACTTCTGGGATTAAGCAAGAATCATCTTCATCTAAATCGGAGGTACCAGAATCTTCTGTGACACTAACTGTGTCAACAGTCCAACAATCCATACCTACGTCTGATCAAACTTCTGTTTGTCCCTCACAAACTCAAACTACAGACATCGAAGCAGCAACAGATTCAGCACTTGTATCTCACAAAATGTCCTCAGTGTCTTCACAATCTCCGTCCACCACTGATCAGATAACAACAGATTCTTTTTCCACATCCAATACAGATGTAGATTCTTCTCAGTCCAAAAACATGCCAGTGGTGACCATGGCTGATAATCATGAAGGCCAACATTCACCAAAGGAGGAGGTTGTGACTGAGGATAAAGAGAAAACGGAAATAGACAGTCTTGCTGAGGATAACGTAAGAGAAAAAGACAGCATCTTATCTCAGCTAAAGAAAAGGATATTGGATAGTTTGCCAAAGGAACAGACACCTGGTGCCTCAGGAGTTGCCTCATCAAATTCAGATATCGAGTACCATGATGACCCTAAGAGTGATGGACCTGATAAGCCATCAGAAGGGGAATCAAAAGAGGAGAGAGAGACCAGAACTTCTGCCAAAAAACGAAGCATCAGCAGGCAAAGCAGCCAGGAGTCAGTCCGTTCCTCTTCCCCATCTTCTGTATCCTCCTATGGTACAAGATCAACCCAGTCCAAAAAAGCTGGAGAGAGTAGGAGGCCTGCAAAAAGGAAACGGGAAGATATAAAGTCTGAAAAAGAGAAAACTGAAGAAGAGTCTGACAAAAAACTCCAGTGCAACTCTTCCTCATCTTCAGACTCTGAGGACTCTAATAGCACAACAAGATGTTTGACAAGATCGGTTCAAAAGAAGTTGGAGAAAGATGGCATGGTTGCTAAAAATGATGAGAGCAGTAAGAGGCAAATGGGGAGGTCAGACAAGAAGGGTAAAACCACCAATAATACCACAGAAGGGGAGTCCAGTGGAGAAACGTGTTCAAGAGTAACCCGGAAATCTACAGGCCCACAACCCAATACTGTAGCCTCCCCTGAACCTGAGGTACTGGGCAAACGCTGCTCAGCCCTTAATGCTGCCGCCAAGCTCTTGGCAATGAGGGGAAGAGGACCAGACACACCCAGCCCCAGAATTAAGACAGCAGCACAACAAAGCAAACCGCTGTCCTCTGAAAAAAGCAGTAAACCCAAGGGGAAAACAGGACAGGACTCTCCCAAGATATCTAACAGTAAAACAGGGAGTGGCAGGCAAACCCCCAATCAGACAACTGAATCACCACAGTCCTCTTCTTCTGCTCGATCAACTCGGCAGCGACCAGGCAGTCTTGTTCCCCCTTTGGAAACAGAAAGGGTTAAAAAAGAAGAAAAGAAAAAAGCATTTGATCAGAAGGAAGAAGGCGAAGATGAAAACAGAGAGACCAGGTCTTCAGGAGGTCACAGTGTCTGCAGTAGTAGAAGCAGCGAAAGAGGAGCAGGCAGCAGTAGAAGTCGGAGTAGCAGCAACAGCAGCCAGCGCACCCACAGTTTGAGCTCGCAGAGTACAGAGCCCACCCGCTCCCATTCCAGGGCAGCATCCTCTGGTAGTGATACAGAGAGAGGCAAAAGTATTCGGCGTAGGCGTGATGGAGGCGGAGGCAGGGAGAGCAGGAAAGAGAAGAGGTCCCACAAGCAGGACAAATCTGAAATGAATGCTGGATCCAGCGACGGGACTCCAGACAGGGTTCTTAGGAGTGTAGCTGCATTGGCAGCCGCTCAGGCACGTACTCCAGCTAGCAACACACGTTCTTCGTCCACCCAAAACCGGCACTCCAAGACGTGATGGGGAGAACAAACGTTATCTTTAGGTTTCAACAAGGAGTGAGACAACAACTTCAGCGAGGAGCGAATGCAGATTTTTTTTGTGAGGAAAGTGGATCAGTTTCATTAAAAGGCCATGGTTTAGCTGAATGAGAGAAGACGAGAGAAGAGAGATCTGTTGCACATTGTGATTAGATCTGACCTCGCCTTTGCCCTCTCAGCTATCATAAGTCAAGCCATTTATAATGTGGAACGGTTCTATAGATGCAGGACAATGATGAAGATTTGGTCACCTGTTTAAAAATGTCCTAATTTGAGTTAAAACCTGGAAAATATTTTACCCTTCCACAAAGACTTTGGAACTTCAAAGTAGCTGGGCAAGAGGCAAGATTTATTATTTGTTCACACTATGTACTGTAATCATAAAGACTGAAAGACTGGAAATACTATGTGAAATATGTGTTAAAAGGTTGGTTGCATAGATTGTACACTTTTTACAGAGTTTACTAGTGCTGCAAATGGTATTGATGAGGAAGAAATTCATTAATGCTACATTGAAATGATTTAGTGGGGATTGTACAATTGTAAAGTTTTTAGACTGTTGCATTCTGGATAATGTTTGTCAGCTGTTTTGACTATTGTTTGTTTCAAGTCAGTTGATAAATTACGAAAATATCGTCTATATCTTCCAGGGTATGAAGAAGAGGGCAGGTCTAAAAAAAAAATGTGATTTTTTTTTTTTTTTTTTTCCCCTTTTGTTGTTTTTTGTTGTTGTTGTTTTTTCTCTGCACTATGCTGGAGTTACTATTTGCTTTTCACCTTTATCACCTGTCTTGTGTAATGTTTCAGTCCATTACTTTTAAATTCTGCTGCTGCCTGCTTTTCCCCATTTGCACATCTGAAATGTCCCAGACATTGGAGGATTGCATTGTGGTTTAGGATTTTTTTTCTTCTCCGGAACATCGACTTGTCAGTACAAATTTACTGGTACCTCACTGCATTTTGTAAGCTCTAAAGTAAGTGTACCTCTTGAGCTTGTGATGAATCTTGAAATTTGCTTGTCATATGCTTTATAGCAGTACAGAAATGGGAGACCACATCTTGCTATTTTCCTTCTCTTTCCCAAAGTGTTAGTCATTATGATCATCTTTACACATTAAATTGTATTCACAAACAGAATCTAAATGAGTTTGATAAAATGAGAGTGCCTGTTGATCCATACAAAGGTCCATGTTAAAGTATAGAAGTTTGGTCATCTATAGTGCTTTGAGTGTAATAAGCTCTTTCACCCTTCATTGTAACAACACCATTTCTGTTTATGTGCAACCAAAACTGAAATCTCCAGTGAAATTTGCTACTGTCAGCTATTTTTATTTCTGGAGTATTGGTCCTTTTTATGACTGGACCGATGCTGGGTGGGTAGGAAACACCTGAAAGAACTTCTTAAGAGAAATATCTTATTTTTTTGCTGAACATTGGCAGTCAAGTAAGTTGTAAGATAGCTTTCTTTGCCCGTTTTGGACGGGGCGGGCGGGGGAGGGGGGGTATATTTAGTAGAATATGGTGATGGTCTTATTTTCATTTTGATTTGTCTCTATTCTAATTTGTTACATTCCTTATGTTCCCTTGTAATTCCACATTGTTTTACTTGAAAGATTGAAACAAAAATGTAAGTTGAATAAAAAGACCAAAAATACACTCGTCTTTGTTGATTTCATCGTACTTTTTCAAATTGAAAATTACTTTAAGCACGAACAATACATGTAAGATTGTTTGTGTCCCTTGTTGTGATTGTAAGAGTGCAGAATTACCTTGGTAGATTGAGTTAACGTCCCTTAAGCCAATTTGCCAAATATAATCTATTTCCAATGCAAACCTCAAAAATGTATCTCTTTTTTTAAATCTATTTCCTAACGGGTATCTTTTTTTTTACAAGACTAGCAGAGGATTGACGATCCAAAAAAAAAATAAAAAAAATCAGGCATTACCAGAGTAAGAACCAATAAGAGATCAAGCATTTGCGAGCGTGAAGTGAGATTGGACGGCTCTGCTCTCATTTCGTTTTCAGAGCACTTGGCAACATTGTAAGCATGAGAAAATCCGCTGACATTTCCTCCTCATCGCCCGTGAAAATCCGTGATCCTGCCCCCCGCTGAAACCTCTGCTTTTTTGACAAGGACCGCAACAGGTGTGTACATTAATGCTACTGGACACATTGAGCTTATTCGCTGGATTTATTTAAGAATATTAGCCAGCTAGCGGGCTAACCTGCTTTTGAAACGCGTTCTGTTGCCATGGCAATTATACAGGGAAAGTCGTGCACTGACTCGCGACGCAAGGGAATCAAGTGCGCCATTATTTTGGTTTAGCCTGGATTTCAACACGACAAAAAGGTAGCTAAAAAACCGTTTTAAGTAGTTAGATAATTATTCAAAGAATAAAACATGTTCTAAAAATATCTATAATTTGTTTTAAAGTTCCTTAGTTACACTATAATTAAAGTGTGAGTGTTACTTCAATGTCACAGTATATTTCAGGGTGGACTTAGAAGAAAAAAAGTGTTTGTCTTCTGCTCTCTGTTATTCTTCTTTTTTAATCTTATCTACTTTGTTTTTAATGATTGAGGATTTTGATATATTTAAGAAACTGTTAGAATTATGATGTTTGAATGGACGTACTTTTTACATTGACTTATTTCATCTTAATGCATTGTTGCAGATCCCAGTGTAGTGTTACCAACAACTTCTTTAGATATATCTTGTTTGTTCCACCAACCAACCACTTTTCTCGTCACGTTTGACAAGTAGGGATTGTCTTTCTTCTCTGATTCTTGCTCGCCTCCTGGACTTCATTTTCATGTTCATGTATCAGGTTTAGGTCTCCTGTGTTTCTAATAGGTCACTTGATCTTGAGGTTTCAGCATGTCAGTATGTAAGTGTATCCAAGTTGGGCCACCCATCACAGAAGAGGCGAATTTGTTCCTTTTTGTCAGGTATTACGTGCCAGAACCCAGACGACAGCTCGCTGTGGGGAGGATGATAGCCTTCCACTGGACAGATAAAGCTAAGTGGTGTGGACAGGAGAAGTTTCTGTCTTAGAGGGTTGTGATCTGGCTGCCCTCCTTCTGAAGAGATCACGGGTTACTGTAAGTGTTGAATCAGTTATAAAATGTGTGCATTTAAGTCGCTATGGATTTTTCTTGTAATCTTTAATGGTTCACAGTGAAATGGTTCTCCTTTTTAAATGTTTATTATTTATCTTTCCTTCTCGCTGAGCAAATGTTACCTTCTTAATAAGGTCTCTTGAGCTCAAGGCCAAGAGGTCATGGTCAGGGTGATCTAGTTCACTGGATCAGAACGCAGTTACATCACGAAGGTCTCTCAGGAGTCTCTCTTCTAACTTGATTTGGACCTCAGTGATGTTGTTTGTGCAAGATAAATGTCAGTGGTGTTCCTTATAAATGATATCAAATTATTTGACCCATTGAAATGGTTAAATAATAAAAATATGGGTTAGTTGAAGTATTAAGTGACAAAACCTCAATCATGTTGTTGACAGGAGGGCACTCATCTGTGGAGAGAAATAGGGAGAGAAACATGATGCTAAGCCTTGGCATTTTGCCCTTTACATGTGCACACTACAGATAGGGCTGACTGAGTTTCAAATTAGGGATGTGACATTACGTAGCAATATTAGATCTTTCGGTGTTTCACTAAATCTAGAAGTTTCTCAGCCCTCGCTCAGTCCTCATCAAACTTTTATGTTTGTTCTCAGAATGGGGACACCGGCGGAGCACTCAGTGAGTGAAACATGCAGACGTGAGCCTGATCCCGGGGTGGAGGGAGAAGGCTGGGGAAGTGACTCTCATGCAGAGCCCTGTAACACACCAGTCCCTCTGCCTGCAGCGAACAAGAAGAAAAAGAGAAAGAAGAAGTAAGCCATTTCTATGTTATGGTGTTCATATACAATACCATTCAAAAGTTTGTGGGTGGTAAAATTTGGAAAATATTTTTGAAATTTGTCTCTTATGCTCATCAAGGTTGCATTTATTTGATCAAAAATACAGTGAAAATTGCAATACTGTGGAATATTATTACACTTTAAAAAAAAAAAAAAATTTCAGTATATTTAAAAATATATTCCTGTGATGGTTAAGCTGAATTTTCAGCAGCCAGTCACATGATCGTTCAGAAATCATTCTAATATGCTGATTTGGTGCTCCAGAAGCATTTCTTATTATTGTAAATTTTATTATTATTATTATATTATTTTTATTATTATTTTCCACTTTTTTAGTGAATAGAAAGTTAAAAATTGCATTTAATTTGTCTGAAATTGAAATCCTTTAGTAGTTCATTATAAATTCATAATCTTTACCGTCATTTTTGATCCATTTAATGTATTCTTGGTGAATAAAATTATGAATTTCTTGGGGGGAAAAAACTTTTAAACAGTTGTGAATATAATAAAATATTTCTGTAATGTCACAATAAGGCTCAATTCGTTAACATTAGTTAATACAATAATTATCACAAACTAATAATGAACATACTTTTATTAATTTAGGTTAATGTTCATTTCAACATTTTTAACATTTCAAGCTATATAAAGTAACATTGGCAAAAGTATAATGACCACGGCTTGGAATGAATGAATGAATTAGTCAACCAATAATGTGTAATGAAAAAACATATATTAACAATGAACAGTAGCAGTTAAATAAATTAATTTGCATTAATAAAGTAAAAATGTTGTCGGATTAATAAGCAGATTAATAAATACACTAAAAACCATCGGTTGGATAAAGCTAGATGAATTAAAGGTACAGAATTGTTGCCATTAAACAAAAACTGTTGTATAGAGGATAACGAGAGCTTTTAGAACAATGCACAGGTCTGTCTCTTTGTCCTCTTCCTCTTTTTCAGATGACTGTGGATAAATCTCACCAACTGCAAATATGAGAGTGGTACGATTTGCTCTGTGATTTGAACTCCAAACGTTTGTGGATATTGTCTCAAAATTAACTGTAATATAAAAGCTTTTACGAAATATTGTTTATGCAATGGCATGTTGTGTTTTTTTGTGCGTCGTGCTGCTAACAGATACGGGCTACGAGAGGCTGCGGAAGGAGAAGACTGGACCCTGTTTTGGACCGACTGCTCTGTCTCACTAGACAGAGTCATGGATATGAAACGTTACCAGGTGTTTGCTGCCAGAAGTCATTCTTCTCTAGTTTTAGTGTCCTGTTCAGTTTCACTCGCTCCCCCTTGGTTAACAAGATGCTTAAATTTCCCCCTCACAGAAAATCAATCATTTTCCTGGCATGAATGAAATCTGCAGGAAGGACTTGCTCGCGCGCAATATGAACCGTATGCTGAAACTCTTCCCGAAGGAGTACAACATCTTTCCTCGCACATGGTGCCTCCCCGCAGAGTGAGTCGATTCAAGTTCAATCAGACAATCTAGTTATAATCTTTTAATGAGCTGAAAAAGAACCTTTTCGATGTCTTTTAGTTATAGTGACTTCCAAGCCTACACAAGAGCCAAAAAGCACAAAACGTATATCTGCAAGCCAGACTCAGGTTGCCAAGGTCGTGGTATCTATCTTACCAAGTCCAATAAAGATATTCGGCCAGGAGAAGACATGATTTGCCAGGTGTACATATCCAAGGTAACGTAATATTCAGAAAGCCATGTCACAGCTACAACAGGAAGCACTGGTGTCGTAGATTTAAAATAAATACAATAATAATACAAAGATAACACGTTTTAATTCATATATTTTATTTGAATTAATCTTTGTTTCTACAGCCGTTCATCATCGATGGGTTCAAGTTTGACCTGCGCATTTATGTATTAGTGACCAGCTGCGACCCCTTCCGTATCTTCATGTACAACGAGGGACTAGTCCGTTTCTGCACCGCTCAATATACTGAGCCCACTGGCAGCAATATGGTGAGGGGCTCTAAAAACAGTAAATGTACATTCTTGCGAAAGTTGCGTTTTAGTAGTAATTAAAATTGTTTAATACGAAAATAGCTTGTAGTGAAATATTGACTTCTAATTAATGACTAATTTGATTTCGATTATTTCTTTATGCAATTCTGCAGGAGGATGTTTGCATGCACTTAACTAACTATGCCATCAACAAGCACAGTGAAAACTTTGTACGTGATGAAGATACAGGCAGCAAACGGTAATCTATATGTTCTCGCCAATTATGATTTTCAGCTATTTTTTTTTTAAACTGCACAGAAAAACTTTTTTTTTTAATTTCATCCTCATAGAAAACTCTCCAGCTTCAAGAAGCACATGGAAGCCATGAGCTGTGATACTGAGAAGATGTGGACAGACATTGAGGATGTCATCATTAAGACACTAATATCAGCCCACCCCATTCTCAAACACAACTACCACACCTGCTTCCCCAATCATGCATCTGGAAGTGCCTGCTTTGAGATCTTGGGATTTGATGTGTTACTGGACCGTCGACTCAAACCTTGGCTTCTTGAGGTATGGGTTCCTTTTGAGGCTTTTTTAAGACTTTTTGTTGTAACAATAGCTATGTGAATTACTTTCATTCTAGCTGTATGCAATCTTTTAAACTGTGTGTTTAGGTCAACCACTCCCCCAGCTTCACCACAGACTCCCGTTTGGACCGGGAGGTGAAGGACAGCCTGCTGTATGACACTTTGGTGCTGATTAACCTGGGGGCCTGTGACCGCAGGAAGATCACAGAGGAGGAGAAGCGCCGGGTAAAGGAGAGACTCCAGCAGAACCGCTCTAGAGAGGCCAGGTACCACAAAAACCACAGCTGCACTAGTTTATGAAAACTCATTTCCACCACGGAACAAAAAAATATGTAATTACAGATTTTTTTTTCTTCTCAGAATTACAAGTTTATAACACAATTCTGAACTTATTTCTCACAATTCAGAGTTTGGAACTTAATTTTTTTTAAAACATAACATCTCGTAATCCAACTTTCTAGAAAATTTGGAGAATGGATGGATCTCGCAAACTTTGTTTTCTTAATTTCAAATTTATATCTCGTAATTCTGATGTTTTTCTCTGAATATTGAGTTATTTTGAGTTCACATGTCTTTAAATGGGTGCCTAATTTCACGTATGAAAGGATCTGTCTGTATCACAAAATGCATAATTTTTTGAGATCTGGGACAGAATAGTGAGGTGTACATTCAGAATTCCAAGAAAATTTCCAAATTGCATATTTAATTGTTTATATCTATAAACCCAAATATACAAACCCATATACACTGTGAGATGTTATCATAAAATTGAGGTATAAACTTATATAATATAAAAATAAATGTTGTGATATAAAAAGTCGTAATTACACTTTTTCATGGCTTCCTTATTATTTATATAATGACTGTGCAATAACCTACATCTTACATAAACTTCTGTGTGTGTTTCGCCTCACAAGGAATGAGGAGCTTCGTCAGTCACAGGCTGCTAGTGTGGAGCAGATGGAGAAATATGAAGCAAAACATATGGGTGGATTCCGGCGGATCTTCCCTCGGGAAGGAGGGGAGAAATATGACAAGTATTTTCAACACAGCGGCTCTCTCTTCCAGGAGACTGCAGCCTCCAAAGCCAGGGAGGAGTGTGCCAGGTGTGCAAATACTGCTTGATGTTTTTGCAGAAATACATCAAGCTAATTTCAAACAACAGCAGAAGAAAAAAAATGTATTCAAAACGTGTGTATCTGTAGGCAGCAGCTCCAGGAGCTGCGTTTGAAGCAGGAGCAGAAAGAACGGGAAAAGAAAGGATCACGTAAGCAGGATCTTCAAGGTGAATCTGCAGGAGAAAGAGCAAAACCAAGAAGAATTCAGCCCCAAGATCCAAATTCAGTGAGTCATTCCCTTTAATGGTGCATTTATATATGCGCTTATAATAATTGTTTGCATTGTGTATTGCAAGTTGACTTGGTTGACTAAACATTCAGTTCCTTTGACCTACCACTAGAGGGACCCTGGTGTCTATATTTGGACTCATGAATAACTAATGAATGCCATGTGGTGGGATCTGTTTCTTTAGCTGCCAGCTATGCTAGAGCAGACCACCTTGAGGGGAGAGACACCTGTTGCTCTTGACCTAATAGAGGAAGAGGAGGCAGAGAGAGTCAGTGAACTTCACCAGCGAGAGACTCTGCTGATAAACATGGGTGTGGTGAACCAAGTGCGCCAGCTTCTTCAAAGTGCCAATCATCTTACTGAACTGATCAACCACTCGCGTGAACAAACCAACTTTCCCTCACACTGCAGACACGATCACAAAGTATGTGAGCAAAAAAATCCTGTATTAAAGGAGTGGTTTACTCCAAAAAAAAAAAAAAAATGCTGTCATTGTTTACTAACCCTTATGATGTTTCAAACCTGTATAATTTTCTTTTTTGAAACCCAAAAGAAGATATTTTGAAAAATGTTTCTCTTTTTCTGCAAAATGAATGTCAGTGGAGTCCAATGCAGTGTTATTTAAGGATTATTTATATACAGAATTTATTAATATTTTGAAGTACTTTTCTGTCTTCAATTTAAATTTAGTTTAGGTTTTGATCAGTTTTTATTTTTAGTTTTAGTTTTGGTCATTTTACTACTTAAACTTTATTTTTTCAATTAAAATTTTTGATTTTAATTTCTTTCTCTTTTTTTAAGTTTATCATAATTAATTTTTTTATTATATTTTAATGGTTTTAGATTTTGTTAACAGTAACAACACTGGTCCGCTGTTGTTTTTGACCCCATTTACTTTTATTGTACTGTATGCACAAAAACAGCTAAAACATTATTCAAAATATTTTCTGCTCTGCAGATTCTCCTCTCTTACTGGACAATATTGTAAACTGCCTTAATATAAAATGTTCCTACTTTCTCTATCCAGCTGGACTCCATTGCAGCGATTTCTTACAGGCAGAAGAACCTCTGCACTGTGATGCATCAGCAGGTGTCTACTAAAGCCAAGCCCTGCATGCAGTATATACATTCCGAGCCGCTGCAAAGCCGAAAGCCATGGCCCTCTCTAGAACACGGTCTGCTACAGCCGGTCCAGACTGAACCGGGAGGTCTGAAACACTGTGAGGTGGAAGATATGGAGCAGGCTTCTGCTGCTCTAATGAAAGCTACTAGTGCTCAGCGGATACCTTTGACAAGTAACAAACTTTTTGAATAGTTTTTTGGCTCTTACATCATAAAAATAGAAAATAATACACCTATATTCGTTCTCTGCTTCACAGTAAATGGGTCTTTTGCTTGGCGTCATGGCAGCATGAGTTCCTCTTTGGCCGAGTCGAGAGCTAGAGCATCAATGCTAGGAGTGCCTCCCCTTGTTCTAGGACGACCACAAGGTGGCACGGTGTTCCGTGACCCCAAATCTCTCTACGTCATTTCCACCCCTGCTCCTCTTGTCCCCAGGCCACACCTCTCCCACACCCTTCGAAAGGCCCCTCGCAGAGTCCCGCCGCATGACCCAGGACGTGTACAAGCTCAACACAACCAAGTTATTTAATAAAATTAGTAAGGAGAATACAGACTAAGGAAGGTGTTCAGATTTCAGTAATAAATCAGCAATAGAAGCTGAAAAGGTCTGCATATAACTGTCTTCCGTACTGAAAATGTGAAATTTGCTGTTTTCAATAAAAAGCCATTTCTCTTTTTTTGTCAACTTTAGTTCTGTAATTTGGTTACTGTTAGTCAGGAAACTTTACAACTTGACAATGAAGTATTCTGGTGCCTACTGTAACCTTTCATATTTTTTCTTGCTATGCATTCTTAGTTTGGAAGAAGCCATACGAGAATGATTTTAATATAAATTAATGTGAATGCTTTTATTTTACACAGCCTTTGTAAGCTATTTTCATGACTTTTCATGTCATACTGAGCCAATATAAATAAACATTTCATAAAAAAAAAAATATTTAGTATTTTGTTCATTAGTTATAGCATGCCTAACACTTAATTGTGTGCTGCTAAACTGATTGGATAGATTTTATTATTATATATCACACTTTCTAAATAAATAAAAAAATGAGAAAGAAGGAAATTTAGCTACAGTGATTTTTTTTGTCAACAGGTAAATTGTACTTAATCTCCACTATGTTTCCCAAAATAATTGTTATCCAAAGTGTGTGTATTTGTATATTATTAAAACCTTATTTGTTATTTTTTTAATTAAAAATAAAAATATAGTATGTTTGTTCTCTAAATGAATAGATTTTGAAATAGTTACATATTGCTGTAGATAAATATCCCCTGTACAGAACTGGAGTATAAATCAGTCAATCATAAATATACTATAATTTGTTGTGGTAATTATATAGTTGCTGTGGTAATATAACAACTTTAGTAATATAAACAAACTACTTTACCCAATACTGAACTAAGTTTTCTACAACTATAGAGTATATTACAATACGCTACAGTTTATTGTAGTAAAAACTAAGGTATACTGCAGTATTTATTACAGTTTATCAGTTCACTATAGTTGCTGTAGCAATATTATATATATACTGGTTGCAGAAAACGTCCGTGTAATTTCATCTCATCGCTGAACACTCATGAATACTTTTGCAACGTTTGAACCTTATTTTAGAATTAGTTTAAAAATAATTTTTAAATTTTTAAACTTCAACGATCCACATACCAGATGAGTTCGTTTTAGAGATTTAATCTGATAGCCTATACGCACCAAAAAACTAATAATATTGCAATATAATACAAAAACACATTATTAATGTATCATTTTGCCAATTAATGTATTAATAATAAAAATAAAGAATATGAATATATTCAAGAATATTAAAAATATGTTATTTTACAAACAAAAGCAAACAGGTTAACAACAAAAATAATAATACAAATAATAATAATGTTTTACAGAGAAATGCTGTGTAAATGCAGAGGCAGAGACTGTTTTTGAGACAGGGGAGGCATATATGCTTCATTTCGCGTGGCTTGATGTAGGCCTAATAGTGCATAAAATGAAGGCAGTAAAATCTAATTAGTTGTTCCTCTGGTCGTAAAGTAAATGCGGAAAATGAAAGCAACTGTGGTATGAAAATATCTTGCAGCTGTTCAGCACCGCGTTGTTTCCCTTTTAATTTTCTCCATAAAATGACTCCGTTTTACCAAAGTCCCTTTAAGGGTATTCTATAGTCTTTGGTTTTACTCACCTTTCTCCAACAGAGAGAGAGAAAAAAACTCTCAAAGAAACTTACACTCTAAATGTTTTTTGCTTTTCGATAGTCCAAGAAAAAATGACATTTAAAAGCAACAAATGTTATTGGATGAATGTGTTTGTACTCATGGATTCGTTAAGAGTATTGCATTGTCCTGTTCTAAACAAACAGATTCTATGTCGTGAATTAATTCGAATGCACTCACAATGTTCACCACACGATGGCGGTGTTACTCTAAAAGCAGACAGGACAGCGCGCATAGACATCCTCAGTCTAACCTGAAGAGAGATTCACACACACGAAAAAAAATTAAATCCAACATTTTTTACATGTGACCGGTAAAGGAAAAAGCTTGTAGCCTAAAATAATTACATAAAATCCCAAATATTAAAATGACCCCCTCTTTTATATTTTTCTGAAGTAAGGTAGATACAAGTGTAATAGCCTAAACATGATGGGTGGTCTGTTCTTAGCTTCTTTGAGTTGACTGATAAAAATCCTGTCCATCTTGAATGATCCAGTCACTTGTTTTGTACTAAGTAATCGTAGTAGCCTACATTGCATTAAACTTAAATCCTGAGAAATATATTAATCATCAAACCATAAACATGACATATTTCATCATGGACCTGAATAAATCTATTTTTGCCGGCCCACTGGAGACATTTCGTTTGTCGTGTGTATGTGCTCTTGGCACTGAAATGGTTTACCAATAACAGTCCTACTCCGCCTCCCCCTCTACCTCCCCAAGAACTCCCTCTCTCCCCTTTTTCATCTCTCTTTTTCAGTCTCTCCTGCTCTTCCTATCACAAGATCGCGCTTTGTCTGTTTGGAGATGTCGAGCGGCCATCCAATGATATTAGGAATCAATAACTAACGCCCATATGAAATGCAACTCACTATCAAAGAGAGTAAAAACGGGAAACTATTTATTGCTCGGGGACCATCACTAAGGAGTCATGTGGGTGCAGCTACGGATGCATTTGTTTGCATGAATATTTACGACATTTTATGCGTATAATTTCCACCTGGATGAATTCTCTTTTTTCTTCTTCTTCATTGCAACAAAAGGCCTGCATTTGCTCAATTAACATTATTCATCAAGAGACTGCCGATCTCAATACAGTTGTCAAAGTTGCTTCTTCGGGGAGTTGATCTGGCAGGCAATGAGTTCTTACTTCGTCAATTCCCTCTTCACTAAATTTAAAGGAGGCGATTCTCTGCGCTCCAACTACTATGACTGCTCAGGATACGCGCCGGATCTTGGAGGCAGACCATCTGTGCTGTACGGTCACAACTCTGGCAATGCGTTTACGCACGCGGCTCAGTTCCCGGAATTCTACCACCACGGTACATCATCCTTCTCCCACGCGTCTTACCAACAGAACCCGTGCGCGGTAGCTTACCCTGGAGATGCCACAGGAAACATCTTGGGCCAGGACAGTTTACAGAGACAGTCGTTCTTCAGCGCACCAGATGCGGATTTTACGCAGTTTGGGGATTGTAATTTAAAGGTCAGCAGCATCAGGGATGATTTGGAAAGTGCAGAACCGTGCACAGCGCAGCTCTTCCCATGGATGAGACCACAAGGTGAGACGAGTGAAGAGAGACACCTAGTCTGTTATAGTCCAGCATAAAACGCTATAGACAACGGTGGGCCTGCTTATTACCCCCAATTAAACGTTTTATGGCACCTATAGATTACTGAGGAATTAGCACCCTTTAAAAAAATACAAAATCCAATTGCTACGTAATGGCATGCAGTGTCTAGAAACTGAGAGGGGTTTATAACTCTGTTTTATTTACACAGAAAGAGGATATATGAGAAATCAAATACCGTGTCACCGGAAATAACGCTTTTTTCCCCGCACAGCTACCGGTCGGAGAAGGGGCAGGCAGACTTACAGCCGCTACCAGACGCTGGAGCTGGAGAAGGAGTTCCTGTTCAATCCTTACCTGACCCGCAAGCGGCGCATCGAAGTGTCTCACGCACTGGCCCTCACTGAGAGGCAGGTGAAGATCTGGTTTCAGAACAGACGTATGAAGTGGAAAAAAGAACACAACAAAGACAAGTTTCCCTGCAGCAAAGTGGAACAAGAGCAAATTGAGAGAGAGAGGGGAGAGGGGAGCCAGGTATCAGAAAAACACACATCAGGAGAAGAGGACTCGGAGACTTCCAGTAATTCTAAATAGTCTGCTGACTATTAAAACAAGAAACATCGATCAACTACAATTTAAATAAAAGGTTCAAAGTGTAGATTTGGACACGCAAAGGCTATCAAATACAAAATCAATCATATATTCCATTTACTGCAAACTTGTATCCAAACGGTGTTTATTTCCGCTTATTATGTTTTGCTGAATTTTTGTCCTCGAGTAGATTACTCTTGAGGTTACTGTTGCAGTGAGGGCATATGAGGCGAAGGCTATATGGTCTGCATGGGGTCAGTTTCCTATCCAAATTATTGGGAGTCACAATCCAAGATATGTTCTCTTCAGTAACTCTGTTATAGCCTGTAAGATGGGATGAGGAATCAGCATTAGTGGGTGCTTTACTGTATCTCTTACTGTAAGGAAATGCACTTTTGTGAGAAATTACTGTTCAGAAATTATTATTCAGGTTTACAGATCTTCAACCGAACTACCTAATATATGGGTCATTGCGTCAATCATTTTGTCAGTGTATCCATGCGTTATGCTTTCCTGAGAGGGATGGTTCAAACGCACAATGTTATTCTTTAAAAAACATGCTGTGTAAATATCTGATATTGCAGTTCCGTGAAGCACTGTTCTATTGTATTTTCTATTGTCTTTAAATGGAAGTGGTTCCTGAAAGAAGCCACAATAAAATTTAAGAAAAGATTCCATTTGCCTTTGTTCATTTTCCTTTCACTGGATTGTCTCTTGTTTCCACAACACAAACACCCAAATTATTGTCACACTTTACAACCAAAGTGAACCAAAATAAAAGCCTCGATTGCACGGATACTCTAATGTATTTCATTTGGAGATAGTTTTTCACATGTAATCCTCAAATAGAAATAGGTTACGTAAATAAATCATATAATAAAGGAAATTAAGTAAATTTTAAATAAATCACAGTAAAGGTTAATTTAAATGAATCATGGGTCTATAAAAATAAAATTAAGTAAAATATATTTGAATATCACGATAATATCATAAAAATTAAAAATATTAAAAAAAAGGACCTTATCTTTCACAGTATCTCATGTGAGATGCATTGCAATAAACATGGGTGGTCTATGATCCCCATGTCGTCTCGTAAAAATTTCAAGCATCTGGAACTTAATATAGGGCTTTTACAGTACCTAAAATTATAATGATGAATCATGCTTAAAGCACATCATTAGAACCATAAGCACGCAATAATATTACTGAACAAATATCGAACATCTACCCTGTATACTTTTTTCAATTTGACGTATCACGACTTACATATTGACAACAAAGCGTCGACCAAAACCCTTTGACCCCAAGCCAAAAGTTCAATATGAGCACTTCGTTTCATGTAGGCAGTTTCCAGGCTTTTATTACTCTTGTTGGATTCCCGAGCAGTCTGGTCTCAATCTCTGTCTCGTCGTTTATGAACAGCAAGTGCCAGATGCCTCTTAATTGTGGTACCTTTCTTTCAGAGCTTTTGGCTGTCTTCAGGTTATAGGAAATTCATTGTCTGAGATTTAATATTTGAAGATAGGGGCCTACTGAACTACTCGGAGCTCTCCTCTGTGTACACTCTGGTCTATAAATATCGTGTAGCCTATAATTAACTTATATTGGCTAGTGTGATTTGAAATATTCGTTGTATTTCTGTTAAATGCGTGAATGTAAAACTGTTGAAATAAAAAGATTAGCCTGCATGGCGATTGTTTCCTTTCTCTCGGTATGAACTAAAAATGGACCTAAAATTAAGATTTAATTACTATATATATCTATCATTTCAAACCAAAGATATCAAGCTATGACAAAGTGAAAATTCAAAGTTTCCATTCTATAGAAAGACTCAAGAATTTTAAGGTATTTTAAGGTTCCCCCTTAATTTAAAAGTAAAGGTATATTTATAGGTCTAATTAAATTAAATGTAAGCCAAAATGTTTTATTATACTGTATACTTGTTATATTAATATGATCGTTTTGCTGTAGAGGTAGCCAACACTACATTTAAGTATTTTTGTAAAATCCTATATTTGAGCTGCGTTTGTATTTGGTTAAAAACGAACCAGTCATTGAGCCGTGCACGACAAAAAACAAAACAGAGACTGGTCGAGGCCGCATTATTAAACCTGTGCTAGAGGGATAATTAAATAATTGGCATATGAATATTGCATGTTGTTTTTCAAAACATTGAATTCACTCAAAACAAAAACAAAAGTTTCATGTAAAATGTAGGCATATGTGTCAATTAGCGTTATTTTAATATAAAAACAACAGGCCTATGTACATAACTGTACACGCTGATTAGGTTCACTGGCGTTTTGCAGTCATATAATAACAAAAACTTTTTAACTTCCCAAGAACCATATCGCAAACTGAGAACCCCACAGAACAAAAATGGTTCTAAATACAATGGAACCATTAATGTTGCAAACTTTATTTTCTATGTGTCCACAAAATATGAAACTCATCTTGATATGGACAAAGGGCTACGGATAAAGTAGGGCTCTTCATGTTGTTATAATTTTTTAAAATTTTTATAATGCTTTAAAATGTATGTATTTTTCGTTGTTGTCTTAATAATCAGGGTATGAAGACATCTTGAAACCACACATTTTTAAAAGCATTTCTTTTTTATTTTTAAGAAAAAGAATAAAACGGATATTGAGGCCTGCTATGCAGAAGTTAGCATTTTCTTTAGGCTGGGCGTGGGCTCAGACAGACATAATTAGCACGACACATTGTTTATAGAATTTTCAAAAACTGAACCATTCCAAATTCTATCAGACATTTTATCAAGACGATTGATAAAATCCATTGCGTTTGATAATATCCATTACGAAAATCTGAATTTTCACGTTTCTGAGATTATCTAGAATAGATCATAATCTAAAACAATCTCGTGTGAATATCTTTTTCTATATATATATTTTTTATATATTGTTGTATTATTATCATAAGTTAATTGAAAAGTTTAATAAATATTTTATGCCTATTACAGTTAGACCTTTCATTTAAACTTAAAATAAAATATCGGCGTCTCATTTACGTTTAATATTATTTGAATGCTATAAATGACTATAAAACTCTTCAAAGTCTATAGCTATAATGTAAAAAAAAAGAGTTTTAAATATTTTTAATAAAATATTTTTCTATTTAGAATATACAGCTAACCAACAGGAGTAAATAAAAAATCGTTTATGAATCCGTCGTTTTATTAGGCTATATTTATATTCCATATAGGCTAATTCATATAAATCTATTCAATCTGATTTTTATTTCCTCTTATTTGTGTAAACCAAGCTTAAGGCTAAGTGTGAAATCACTCATTTCAAAACATAAAATAGAGATGCTTATGAAGATGAGATTAATTTAAGTTTTGAGTAGATAATAACGAAAAAAATACTTTGAAGTTCGTCGTTTTTTACACTAAATGAACAATACATAACTTAAAATAATTATATATATATACATATCGGTTATATTGGCTATATTTATGAGTAGCCGTCTATTAAACAAAACTGTAGCATTCTATACAAATTAAATGTATGTGGAGTTGTAGACTCTCCCAATAAAAACGAATTAAAATTGAACCGAATATAGAGTGAGTGCGACGTATAAAAACAACAACAACCTTATTTTAGGCTACACTCTATTTTAATTTAGTTATACTAAAAACATGTAAACAACTAAGCTGTTAAGAAATAGAAATAATTCTGAATGTATACCTCGTATGCTGCTTTTAGGGCCTTTCTGGACAACATGCACTGGTGAGCTTCAAGAGCATTTCCTTCTCGAGGGTATAACCCACAGACCATGCTCGGTCACTTTTGGGTTATACTGTTTTATTGCCCCAATAAATGTCGGAAATAAGTGTTTGTTCGTAGATACAGGAAGCAATTCTTTCCTCCACGCATGTTTAGTGCTGTAAAAAGCTTTCACGTTCCATTTGTCTATTCTTCTCTTAAAGTCACCTTACAAAAGAACGCAAACCATTGAGAGAATGGGAATGGTGCTCTTTTACATTAGGGTAATTGGTTTATTTCAGATTTAGCCACAGATTGGTCAAAAAAGCCCCTATTTCTGTAAATGGTTCATTTTTATATAGCCTATTACACATTTTAATGTGTTTAATTAAACATCGCAAAACCTTTGTGCAGCTTGACTATGAACTAGGTTATGTCTAAAATCGAAATGAAATTTAAAATCTAAAATTCCAGTAGCCTATAATAGACTTCATCTTTGAGTAAAAAAAAATAGCCTATATTTCTGTGGTTGTTAATGAAGTGAAGTCGTGCTTTTTTCTCTTTTAACGAATAAAGATGGCGGCGACCGAGTTGCTGCTGAAGCAAAGCAATAAACTCACAGCTGTTTATGAAAATTTACAACTTTGTGATAGAACTTTATGTGTGGTTCTGCCAGTGGATTGGCTGACGGAGGTCACGTGAGCAGCTCTCTGTGAACATGAACTTTTTATGATTTCCCAAGTGGCTATAATGCAGCATTCTTTTGGTCAGGGCGCAGTCAGTAGCACCTCTGTCCTTTATGTTTTAACGTTTTGTTAAAGCAGAGGGAAAGAAAAATTCTCCTGAGCTGGGCGAATGGTGTGCGTTAATATGGATGGAAAGCTCGGCGTCACGCTAGTACGAAGCGTCTTTAGATTTTCACATCAGCTAAGAGTGCAGGGGTCAAAATTCACTGAGGACCCTAGTTCATTCTTCTCTAATTTGTCAAGTTTTAGCTCTGTCTGTCTTACCAGTACATCCAATAATACGACGCGAGACCCTGGTTAAACGACGAACCTGCGTGATTGTTTTGGATCATTCCAGTGAAGCGATGATGGACGGGGAAGGAAAAGGTAGGACTGGACCTATAGGCTTCTGTAGCTCCTCTACTTATTCCAGCGATGTCACTATGCAAACCGTTGCACACAGATTTACTTTCACAATAATATTTTCTTGAGCATGTCGTTTGTATAACAAAACAAACTGATTAAAGTTAGATTAGTCAAGTAGGCTAGATAAGAACTGGCATGAACGTAGAAATAAGGCTTAACGGGTCGTATGATAAAAGATTGACATGATTTGTAACGCAAATAAGCTAGGCCTAATTGTTTGCTGACAATGAAAATTCGGAAAAATATATGCTTGAAAGGAAGTATTATTTACAGTGTTACAAGATGGCCGCTGCATTCAGGTGATTATATAAGATTTACATTAACTTTGAGTGTACAAATCAGCATTACTGAGTTTCTGACTAGTAAAGGCATGCCTCATCTCTTTAATCTGTATTATAGCACATGCATTCTGCATTTTTAAGGGCCTTTTTATAAAAAAGTTGGATGTTGTTATTGCTACCCTTAGTTATTTGGTGTTTTTTGGATAATGTTTCTTGAAATTTGTCTAAGCCCGTGACATTTTCCGTTCATCAATGATGGGTTTATGTTTTTGACATTTGTGAGGACGTTTATGCCTCTAAAGCATCAATTGATGTTTGTTATGGGAAAACAAAAATTCAGTAGCTGCTTTGTAGCTTTATTTTTTAGATTGCCTGATTTGGTCATTCCGAATCTCAATAACCAAAATAATGTTTAATTTGGAATTACAATGAAATGGGATATTGTTCTGGTGGATCCCTGAAGAAGCACACATTTTGCCTGTTCTTGCTCTGTGATGTCATCTAGTGACGAGATTTGGTAACTGTGGAGAAATTCTGTGTTTGGGCGCTCTCTGCATGGGATCTGACTAAACTCGAAAGACCTCTAGCATCCCTAGATGCTGTGTTCAGCCAGAGTGTGTCTACAATGAGCAAGTAATCGACAAATGCAAGTCTGTGAATGGTTAATGCTTTGGGTGTAATTTTATATGGTCTTTGCTAATCTTGCATATTTTTTTCTGTCTGCACTTTCTGACCTTGCACTGAAACTGTATGATGTCTTTGTTAATATGGCTTTCTTTCTTTCTTTCTTTCTTTCTTTCTTTCTTTCTTTCTTTCTTTCTTTCTTTCTTTCTTTCTTTCTTTTAATCAACAATATAAAACGGAAAGGAAGAACGAGCTGTTTTGTATTCATTTAGAGAATAAGGAAAAACTAAAATCATACATAACATTTACTTAATCAGACATCTATTATTATTATTATTATTATTATTATTATTATTATTATTATTATCATGACAACAAAAGAATCGCTGTGTTAAGAATATGAGGATGACCCAAGGGATAAACTCAAACTCAAACAACAATAACCATCGTGTAGGGTACTTGCGTAGCTGCAGCCTATCGATATTCAATAATAGATCAATTTTTATTAATTTACAAAACAGTATGGTGATTAATGGTTAGCTTTTCTGAGAGGTTTCATTTTGTCTTAACTTAATAGGCTACTTAAATATTTAAATTTAAAGAATGTTTAATTTATTTGTTTGTATTAATTTAGTATTTAACTGACACTAGACGTTACATTTTTCAAATAAAAGTCAATTCTATAATTGTGTTATATAACTTTGACGTTGTCTATTTCAAGCAAGAGAGCAACAAAAACAACATGGCCCGGGCTGAATTTAAAATATTAGTGATGGCGTTGTTATTGTGTTAATCTTGAATTAATGTTGAGTTTGTATTTATCTTCTACATATTTATCATTCATGCATTGTTTTTATTGATATAGAAAAAATACTTTTTTTATGTCCAGTGTGGTAATGTATTGCTGAAGCAGGTATTCATGGTGATTTCACTAAATAGTCTATGCTGCGCCTCTGGAGGAAAAACTGCACTTTATTTAAACAGCGAACGCCATTTAGTAGGGCACGGTAAACTAGATAGATAGATAGATAGATAGATAGATAGATAGATAGATAGATAGATAGATAGATAGATAGATTTTAATTGTTTAGAATGATTTTCAGGGCCAATTCAAAATATGCAAGTTATGAAGACTTTGTAAATTAGCGTATTGCAGATGTCTAAATGTATTTAGACAGAGAATGCGCTGAAGGTCTTAACAACGGTATAGTGTGGTATTAGGCTATTTAATAGGCTACATAAAGCGGGTAAAGGTCAGTACAAGTTCGTTTTGGAGAGTAAAACTCCGTCTGTGCGTCTCTAATATTCTCTTGTGCACACGAATTGAGCCAATTATGTCTGCATACAGATTTTGCAAATTTTCAGCAATGGACATTTTTGAGTGAAGATAAAGTCGAAATGAAAATGACTTGCATTTGAAAATGAGGTTTGCATCATATTTCGAGTGAGAAAAATTAGAAAATGTGGAGGGAAAATTAATTATTAACCTCATACTCCTATAAAAAAATAATTTATATTATTGCATTATGATTCTATATGTTGCTTTTTTTTCGGAAAACGGTGAAAAACACTTGCGTCTGAGTGTTTTGATATGCCCTGGGGATTCCATTCTGTGCAACAAGAGGCCCCCACCTTACACGTTATCCTGTAGTCAGAAGTGCTCAGGATTGGTCAGGCACTGATCAGCTGGTCCGTTTCCCCGCGGTCTCAGATTGGCACCTCGCCACCCCCCTTCGGCTAAAACCAAATCTCAGATAAAGTAATGGCAAAAACCACTTGGACTATAAAACACAACAAATCATAACACTCGGACAATAACACTGGCCACCCCATGAGTTCCTATTTCGTCAACTCAACTTTTCCCGTGTCTCTACCCGGAGGACAGGAGTCTTTCTTGGGTCAGATACCGCTGTATTCCTCCGGATATACAGATCCTTTAAGACATTATCCAAGCGCTACGTTCGGAGCTACCAATGTCCAGGACAAGGTTTACACCTCCTCGTATTACCAGCAAGCTGGGGGCGTTTTTGGGAGAAGCGGATCCACCAGTGCTTGTGACTACACAACACCCAACATTTACCGAACCGCGGACCGCTCGTGCGCTATCGGAGGTCTGGAAGAGTCGCTGGTCCTAACCCAAGACCAGTGCAAAACGGACTGCACCGAACAGGGTGCAGAGAGATATTTTAACAGTGAAGACAAGCCGTGTACAACGGTTTACCCGTGGATGCAGAGGATGAACTCGTGTAATGGTAAGACACGTTTGCGCTTTCGCAGTTTTGTTTGCCATAGAAGTAGACGCTATTTACATTACAGGCAACTTTAAGCAGCCCGATGCGGAAATTCTTCCACGTTTTTATTAGGCTATTAGAGTAAAATAAACTCCACTCAGTGACGTTTATTGATGACCTTTAATAGAATTTCTTAAAACATTTCACCCTCACATGTGGATAAAATTCAGATGTCAAATATGATGTCTCTGTGGTAGCTAATAACATTGATCGTAATAACAATAATGGTGACAACTCTAGCCATGTTCTTTTATTATTTACGTTGGTCTGTTTGTATATAGGCTACAGGATGTTCATCTGTGTCTTTTTCACTTTTTTGACAGGAATGCCTGGCAGCACTGGCCGCAGGGGTCGTCAAACCTACACTCGGTTTCAGACTCTTGAACTGGAAAAGGAGTTCCACTTTAACAGATATTTGACCAGAAGACGAAGAATTGAAATCTCGCACGCTTTGTGTTTGACGGAACGACAGATTAAGATATGGTTCCAGAACCGTAGAATGAAATGGAAAAAGGAGAATAAAGTGCTGAACCCCGCAAAGGTCAGCGAAGAAGAGGATGGTGGAAAGGCGGGATAAATGTTAAAAAGGAGCTTGTGACGAAGCCCTAGAAACACTGTACATAACATGTAGCCTGTAGTTTTAATTAATAAGCACTGGTCTGTCCAACAAGAAAAAAAAACTACCTAATAAGTTTTATGTTGACATAAAAAAAGCTTCAAGAGAAGACGTTCTTTTTCATTAAAACAGGCGTCGGAATCACCTCTGTAAAGATGGTAAAAGATATATGGGAGGTGCTTTTACCACTGCTATAGGCTATATTTGCGGTATTTGGCCTATTTAAACTAATAAAACAAATATTTTCTCGCTGTGTAAACATTCTAATGCCTATAATTTGAAAGAAAACATAAGTTCAAAGTTTAAAACTTTGGGATTAAAGGTCTTACATTGAATATGTATTTCTGTCCGTTGTGTGTTCAAAAGAGGAAAATGGGACATTTTGATGCTTAATTTATTGGGTCGTCACTTTTGTGTATGTGTATGTGAATGCACTAAGAATAATACGTTATCATACTTTGTTAGCAATGTCATTTTGTCAATAAAATGATTGTTTAACAAATAATGTGGTTTATTTTTCTTTATGTGTGGATGGGTATCTGATATAATGAGCCAGAGACATTTTTATCAGCCTTATGCGCTGGTGTAAGGCACTCTTCAAGACATAAAATATTTTATCTGATAGACATCTGCTATAGCCTATAATATAAATATATATATTTTAATTTCCATCTCTGCACTGCTCTGTGAAGCTAGCTGTGCTGGTAAAGCGGGCCATAAGAATCTCGCCAGCTGTAGCCTATCTTTTTTTTTTCCTACTTCATCTTTTTTCCCCCGGTAAATCTAAATCTTGGTTTTTAAACTAGGTTGACTAATCTATGTTAAGTAAGACACACATTCATATCACTGAATGACAGCATAAAGTCGCTTGAGCACCCAAGATTGCTTTGAGAGTCTTAATCATTTTACAAACGACGTGAAATATTCACATCTTGCATCAATTTTTCGTAAATTTGTTTGTAAATAGGACCTAGTTCCATGCAGAAAAAGCACAGTGTTACAAATTTATGCAGTAAAAAGGCTTCAAGAAATGGGCAGGTGTTTGGTCATTTTACAGTTCTCCCAGTAGGTGACGCCCTCCGCTAACGTGGGATGTTGCGCGCGATGGGGAGGCACCATTGAGTTGAACCTAACGATCATCATTTCGTCATCATTTGTAACCATAGAGCATGAATTACCTCTTGAAGTCATCAGAGAGAATTTACGACTGGTCAACAAAGGCACGTGATGCCCTAACGCTTTCCCATATTTGGCCGCATACATGGCAAAAACGAAGTACAGTGCATTGCTATAATTCATTATTACATCATAAATTGTGCGGCGCTGGATTTTAACGACCAAGATCTACAAGTCAAGACATTTTAAAACATCCAAATGAGCTCTTATTTTCTAAACTCGTTCTCAGGGCGCTATCCAAATGGGTCTGACTATCAGTTACTAAATTATGGTACTAACGGCGCTATGAACGCTTCTTACAGGGACTCCACCAGCATGCATTCCGGGTCTTTCGGTTACAACTACAATGGAATAGACCTTAGTGTAAATCGTCCCAACAATGGCCATTTCGGAGCAGTTGAAGATAATTCTCGCGCTTTCCAAAATCCGGGTCAGGAGACCCGGTACAGACAGTCGAGCTGCTCGCTCTCGTCTCCAGATCCTATGTCTTGTGCCACCAGCGAATCTCTGGAATTGAAGGGTTCCTCTCCTCCATCTGATCAGAGCACACCAACCGGCAACAGCAGACTCACCAACAGCAATCTCACCAGCAGCAACAGCACACATTTCGCGGACACAGACGAGACCAATGTCTCGTCCGAGACCGAGGAAGGAGCACAGACCACCACCACCACACGCACGCAGAAGCAAGAATCTGTGGCGAGCTCGACTACAACATCTAACGACGGTCAAACTCCACAGATATTCCCTTGGATGAGGAAGCTGCACATTAGCCATGGTATGCACATCTCTATTATGTCTTATTAAGGCATGATACAATGAAATTATTTTGATGATAACAGTTCATGAAGTAAGTTTAGGTTATGCGTGGTTTAAATGCATGTTTTATTCTTCAGATTTTCATATTCGTTTAGTAGCCTATAATGTTTGTCTTACAAAAACAGTAATGCTTAGACGGACCATTAGTTATACCTAAGTACAGGTTAAATTGAGAATAACCACTCTCTGGGAGGTGACTGCATGTGGAATTATTGTGCAGCAGTAAAGCCATAAAATGCAATGGTAGCCTAAACTGCACGTCGCCTTGAATATAGCCTATAGTCTAGAATCAGCCAGCAAAATGTAACAGACATTTAAGTCCATTTCCGTTTGATGGCTTGGTGATGTTTGCTTATTATCTCTTTGCCCTTGCTTATGCCAGATATGACTGGACCTGATGGAAAACGGGCTCGAACAGCTTACACTCGCTACCAGACGCTCGAGCTGGAGAAAGAGTTCCATTTCAATAGATATCTCACGCGCAGGAGGAGAATAGAGATAGCGCACGCTCTCTGCCTCTCAGAGAGGCAAATTAAAATCTGGTTCCAAAATCGCAGGATGAAATGGAAGAAGGACAATAAACTGAAAAGTATGAGTCTCGCTACGGCGGGGAGCGCATTTCAAAATTAATCAAATCACGTCACAATAATTGGAAAATTCGACTACTGTTACAGCGCTGCACCTTTCAGCTTGTTGATATCACCTGACGACGTGTGATCCCCCCCGTGCAACTCAAAATTGTCAGCTTTTGAATATTGTTATCACATATGCTAAACTAGTTACAATTGCCATAAATGAGTGTGAATGTCAAGTGTGTCAAGTTTATACATTCGTGGAGGAAAGCATGTTCCATGTGAGCTATTCGTGCAACGTATTCTAGACCTGTTACAAGAATTATGTACAGTACAACTCGCACTACCTAACTATCCTATAAGTGATAGTGTAAAAAAAAAGAGAAACTTTTGTTGTATCCTTGAACTTGTATTGAAACGTCATGTATTATTCACGCAACATGCTATATTCTTGTTATGTGCCGGGCTTTTTTGATTTCTCGTAGATGATACCTGCGAGAAAAATAATCTTTTTGCATTTACATTTGTGTACTTAAGCTGCAGCACAAGATTACTTTGGGCTCGTAAGATGTCCTATGAAGAATGTCTTTATACAGTAGTGACCAATATGTTATTTGTAGTGCACAACGTGAGTTATGGACGTTCTGTGTTAAAAGTTGGAGAAAAATGTTTTGTCATTGACATGTTGATGGTATCTCTGCCAATTTTTGTATTTGTGTCTAAACAGAAAATGAGTTGATCTAAAAGAAAAATAAAGTTTTCTCTCAGTCATACCTGAAAGTCTCTGTTTGTAGGCCTGTTTGGTTAGTAATCCCAACGTTGTTCTCATTTTACCCACCAGAATTTTACACTTTAAATAAATATTTTGCTCTTAAATGAAAGTTATTGGTGTTCATGTGTTCTACTGCATATGACTAATAAAACAAATAATAGTCCATTCAGTTTTTGCTGCGCTCTGCGAGGACATTTTGGATCTCGGTGTGGCTTATAATATGGTAATATTCAAACTCAGCTCTTGTGTGTCACATCATAACAATAACTCAACCCCTCAACTTACCTCGCAGTGCTCAAAGCGGATGAACAGAACGATATCTTTACAGCTTATTTTAACAATCAGCATTATTATGAAACAACATACAAATCATCTACCCCGACTATTTTCTTCTGAAGTGCAGTCCATAACACCAACATGTAGCTCTTGGTAGCTCTAAAAAAGTCACGTGAGGTCCATAAAGTTAGTTTTATGGTTTTAGGGGGGTTGACAATGTGCTACATAATTCACATTCTTGAATGTAACTGACTGTTTAACTGCTTCAGCGGGATTCTAAAGGTTGTGGGCAGCATGCATGCGGAGTCTTCTCAAACTGGACAGTAGTAATATCCCATGCTGACTTGGCTGTCAACAATCATTTCCATACTATTTCTGCTGGATGCGAAACGATGAGAAGTCTTCTCTGTAGTTCTCAAGTAAGTCTCTTCCTTGGCTACAGATCGTCATTTGATTAATGGTTTTCAAAAGATTCAAAACGTTCAAATATTTGTAAGTGTCAGACAATGCAGACTTGTTAGATTTTCGTAGCCTATTATTCAATGATAAAAATTCGATGAATTTTACTCGGTCAAAAAAAGAAAGAAAGGAAAAAAAAATCATGTTTTGTTGCATATTTTTTCAACCAATAAGTGCAAGGTTGGCCCGGTTGAATTTTGTATTTGCGAAGCTATTTTTTGCATGGATTATGGAATATATGTCCTTATACTTTCATGAATACCTGCAGAGATGGATTTAAAAATTTTGTTAGGTTTACAACACTAAAAATATTCTTCACAGCAGATGTACAAAACTTAAGAATGGTAATTTTTTCTCTGGCTAAATAATACAAGCAGAGAGGTGTTGGTATTCTATGGCAAATTGTGTAATGGTAGGCTTATCAATCGAGCAATCTGAAAAATTACAGATAATTTTTGTTCTACCCACTTTGATGTGTTTGCCCATTAGGCTATTGTATGTCTGGACTTGTCTGGATAAGTGTAACAGTTTGGAGATAAGAGAATTTGGTTTGTATTTTTGCTTTAAAATGAAGATAGTGTGGATTTAAGGATGTCACTACAATTTGCTCGTGATAGAAACGGTTCCTCGATTCATAACTATTAAAGTCCCATTTTACCCCTATAATGTGTTTTGCATATTGATAGGGGTAATCTGGGCGCTGTTCTCATCAATTATTCATTGGGAAGGGATCACTCCGAGGTCAGGAGACGAGAGTGGCACACATGCCTTCCCAAAGAAGCACAGGATACATGCCAAACCGACAAGCTGGTAATCCTACGCAGTACTTTAAAAAATACATTTTCACTCAACAGTCAGTAGGCCTACTGTCTAATTTTCCTAAAGACATTTTGTGTACCCGACTGTAACGACAAATCTTCTTTATTAGAAGATTTGGACGAGCAAGTAATTTGATTAGTCGAGACAACGCTAAAAAGAGATTATCTTAAAAGTTCTGCTATGAATACCATTTTGCTAAAATCATAAATAAAACAATGAATGTGGTCGGCTAATTTTGTTGATAGTTAGATTGATGTAATGTTGCTTCATCGCCAGCAGGGCCCGCCTCACACCGAGCTCCAGATCTGTTCTGACTCATTCTGCGTAGCTGGATATTCGGATGCTTCGGGTTTTTCATGAAAACAAAAATCCGTAAGAAAAAGCCGCGAAAATGGAAATCTTTTTCAGTGGGGCAGTTCAAAATGTTTATATCTGTTTTCGTTTCTTGAGTTTGGTGTGTGATCCAAGTCTTAAAAATATTGTTAAAATAGCCTATTAAATAAACTATGAGGAAGGGTGTATTCATAAAATAGCAAAGAGAACTAGTGAGAAAAAACCCAACAGCATGGTATAAATACTAATAGTTAAAATGTTCAAATATGAACGCTATTATTAGAATATTAAAAAAAGAAAACATACCGTGACAGTGCGTGGCATGGTGAAGAATCTGAGTTCATGCTGAGGTCACTATGTTCTGTGATTGCTGGCACCATTCTCAGCTTTTGTTGCAATGGCAAAACAAATAAAAATTGAATGCATTGACTGAAATCTCAGATATAAAATTCTCGTATGATGTACTATTTCAAATGCTATTTTTGTTCGAAAATAATATATAAATAAGAATAGCCTATATAAATAACCATGCTGCTAATTTTTCAATTTAAAAAAGATTGATTTAAATAATTTTTAATTAAAATGAATTAAAAAAAGGATTCTGGGTGAATATTTAATTAGTGGTCTGTTTGTACTCGATAGTAGTGCGATCCCACGTTCAGGAAGCACTAATCGAAATGTGCAGCAGCAGGATGCCTAATGAAGTTGATAAACGATATTTCGCTTAAGGTTATCTTGAATTTTTCATCTTTAATCGATCGTTGTGCGCCCAAAAGGTTGTGTGATGTGTCCAGTGAAGCTGTTGGAAGGTTAGTCCTGCAGAGACACAAACGAAATGAAAGCCTGAAAGAAAAAAGCCATATGCTCAATACGTAAAATTTTACAAATGGATTTACAATATAAACGTATGTTTACGGGAGGCAAAGAAAATGTAGAGACAACGTGAAACAAGACGGATGCCACCGTTTGTGCAAAACAGTGAGGCATGTAGTAAGTTTACCTATCTCTTTACACGATTTTAGGATTTCATTCAACTAAGCAATGGATAAGATTAGCAGGATAGCCTATGCTTTTGTTTTTGACAGCTATTATTAATACAACGAAGATAGATCTTATAGATAGGGCATAATATAACAATGCACAGTTTAATAATGTAGAGCTAAAGAAGTTGGATTAGAAATATTGAAGTATTATGGAAAGTAAATTGCAAATAACTGAAGTGGAAATAATGCACAATGATGTCTGGTGATACTGGGTGAAAATATGAAAATGAACTGTCTGTGCTAGAAGTAGGCTAACAGTTGTTGTTTTCCACGAATTCACAGTAAAAAGTAACGTTTGTTTTCTTAACAAAGCTTAGCAATACCGATGATGTCTGTCATCTATATATACCCTGTAGATCCGAATTTGTGTGAATAGATAGTCGCAAATTCGTGTCTTGGGGAATATGTAGTTGACATAAACCCAACGCCATAGTGGAATTGTGGACGCACTTTTTTTGTCCCCTATCTATCTATCTATCTATCTATCTATCTATCTATCTATCTATCTATCTATCTATCTATCTATCTATCTATCTATCTATCTTTTTTTCTATCTATTTTTTTATCTATCTATCTATCTATCTATCTATCTATCTATCTATCTATCTATCTATCTATCTATCTATCTATCTATCTCATTATTGGAGACATGCTTTAAAAAAAACATTTGATGGTCTTGAAAATTAGACACCTGATGGCGCTACATCATTTGTCATTCGGTGACAAATGCTGTCCATCGACAACATGCAACATTTAGCCTACTCCAATTTAACAATTCTGCAGGATCATTCACGTAAAATTCACCATTTTGTTTTGTTTCTTTTTCGCAATCTAAAACCATCTAAATTGTATTTTCCCCTGTTTTCAGAGGCAGACAATAAAAATACTGAATCCCTCATAACGCACAGGCTCAGTGACATTTATGAAAAATTATATAGGCTAGCCTAACTATTCAAGAATAATAAAAAACGACAATATTTTTGAGTATGTGATGTTTCTGTCGTTTGACAAAGTGTTTTGCTGTGTTATTTAATGTTTTATATGCTGATTTTACTTTCTTTTATTTTTCTAGCAACAAGTGTATCCCAATAAGACTACATGTGACCCTTTGAGGACACATTTTCCACGTTTCATTCATCTAACGGTTAGCCTGCAGACAATCAGAAGAAGGAACATGACAAGAAACAGGTAATTTTCACTTCAGGAAATACTGTCAGATGTCAACTGAATTTACCTTTATTTTTAGATTACATAATGCATAAACGAGTCGCTCTATCGGTGTGGTTACTATTTTTGCTGGATATACTCGCTTGAATTAAATAGCCTTCTTTTTTCACTCTTTCGTTGATACAAAAGGTATAGTTTAATTACGACGAATAAAAGAGGTGGATGAAATAAGTGGAAAGATACTGGTTCCGCAGCCCTTATTTGCCATATCACGTGATTCATTAAATAATTAATGAAGAGGCTGCAGAGCAGAAAAGCAACGCAGCCAATTCGTCAAGACTGCATGGCTTTTCGCCGAGCTAACTTGTTTGAGTTTGGGAGAAATTGTGGGGCTTTTCCGTCTCAAGAAGCTTTCCTCAGAGGGAGAATGTAGGAGCAACCTCACAAGCACCACACATTGTGAGTAAGCTTATCTTTAGATTTAAAGCTTGTGGATATTTACTGTAGTTGCTGGGAACGGTATTGTCTCCTGACTCGAAGAAAACACGTAAAGGCCAAAACTGAGATGCGTATTATTTTTTCACTGCTCTATTATGAATAAAAATTAATCAGTTATTATTGTATAAAAAAACATGTTATTACAACTAGATTACAAATATACGGAACTCGTGTCCCTGTATTTGTTCACTGCGAAAAATGTTGCAGAATAAATTGTTTTATGTGACATTTTCTTTAAGTAGGCTACCTTTAAGTTTATTCTTATGTAGACACTGTATGTAAATACCCCCCCCCCCCATAACAGACTACGCCCATATAAATAAGTTAGTCCATCTTGATTATTAATACAGTTACATTAAATTATATTGTTGTAGGCAGTACATCACTGCGTCAACGACTGGTAATATGGTAAAATGATTCAGGTTGAATTGTTAAGGCCTATGGGTTCGTCTGGTGGTGACTATACCCAGTTTAGGCCGTCTATGACGAACCCTGCCACAGTGACATGAGCAAAGTAATGGAACACTAGAGATCAACTTGAGAGATCAAAGACTCCTGGACCTTTGGGGAATTGATCGCAGGACCATCCCAAGACAGCGGCGCTCTCTCATCTTCAACATCACTAATTACAATATCATGCACGAATAATTCGAAACAGATGTCCCCTTCTCCTTTACAAACGTTTACAACAGTTTTATGGTAAAGATGTTAGCTGATATTAAAGCACCTAAAACATTTTATGGTTCTTGTGAATTTGGTTGCAAAAGAAGCCTACCTTCCAACCAGATTCAGGACTCAGACATTTCAGTTTTCTTATAGCCTACTCTCTCTCTTTCTCGTGTGTATATAAGCTATAGTCTATGTTGTAATAAAAAATCATATAGCCTAGCAGCATCTGTATTATATAGCCTATACCTCAACTTACAATTTACACAAAACATTATCAACCTATTTAGTAATTGAAAAGAGCACACATGCCTTTATTCTTGGTTTGTGGTAAACGCTCTTGATCGTTTGTTCCACGTCAATACCGCTTCAGAGCAACATCCCGATTTTGCGTAATTTTTGTTTTTTTCGCAGTTCAGTTTATACCGATAGTTAACTCCAAGAGACATCCTTCTTTGCCTCCATCAGTTTTCACGTTCAAGACATCTGTAATCCTTTACCAAAAGATGATGTTGTCCTTTCAGCAGTCTGATATTGTTGGTTTAAAAAGAATATGTATTGGCCAATATAGCGTATTTTTGTTTTGTTATGACGTGTTCTTTTTTTCTAAAGTGTGCCTGGTTAGTGTTGGGTCACATTATCTTTTAATTGTACCGAGATCTTCTGCAGTTTTTACCCGTGAATTTGATTCACTCGATCCGTTGGCTTTTATCACTTATAGGTAAGCTTATTTTGCGCTTTTATCGTCATATCACGGAGAGGTAAATATTTAGAATTATATTCTACATATAAAGAAGACATAACTCATACTGAATGACCCTGTAGGACTATAGAGCTGAAAATATACAATGATCAGTGGCTGTTATTAGCATTTTATTATTATTGTTTATTCATCATTATTTTTAAAACATTGTTGATTAGAGTGAATTAGCCTGTGCACTTACATAAAATATATTTATTAGTCAATGTTCCCTCTGATTTGTGACTTGATTCCAGCTCTCCACGGAATCAAGCTGCTGAAGAATAAGCTCGCAGTTTGTGAATGGCGGAGGATCTGTCTGGGTGATTAATCGCTCTAGTACTTTGGCAAAGGTTCAAGACGAGTTCACTGGGCTTTGTGCGTTTTTCTGTACCACTGCACACTCCCCTTCCCATTGTTTTTTTCCCAACTAGTCTCTTTCTTATTTAATTTAGTTTTTATCATCCCAGTTACGATTAAAAAATACAGTGAAATGCAGTTTGTAATTTCAAATACCCACCATTTTCTTATTTTAAATGCTTTAGCTATTATTTTTCATAACTATTGACGTAAATATCAGTTTATATTGTTTAAATGATTTTAAATGGGGATCTTGCTGTACATTCGGGGGAAAAAATCAAGAGCATTATTGTTTTGTACTGATTCATAATTCACTTTTTTTTCCCCAAACTTTGTTTTTTCTGGATGAATGAAGTCTTCCCTTTCTTAATAGGAAAAAAGAAAGAAAGAAAGAAACGTATACTGTCTAAATAAAACGAGGATAAAAAGTGTAAATGGCTCTTTTAATTTTGATACATACAATAAATATGTAGAATAATTTCGACACCCTGAATTCAGTTTGCTTTACCTTGGTGTAACCTACCTACAATAATTTTTTTTTAAAGGAAAATATGTTCTCAGTATTTAAATGACATTGTATAATTTTTTTCTCATGAATAGTCTGATATTTTTATGCAATTTGTTTGTCTGTGTATCTATATTTTGTCATATTAGCTAAAACTGTTTAAAATTGTTTACAATACATTTTTATATTGCATTTAGCTTCTTTTGAGTTTGTGATTTGTTCACACTGCATACCACTGGATAGTCTATTTTTAATTAATATTATGCAGCTTATATCATGAAGAAGAAAACCTTTTTTTGTCAGTAGCATAAGATATTCTGGTTTCTGGCAGTGCATACTCAAAAGAGACACTATTCATATTTTTTTCTTTTTAGTTGCGATGATGAATTCATGTTCTCTGACTCACACCGTGTTGCTCTGACCTGCAGGTCATCTTCCAGCGGGCCTCCGGAACCACACTGTCACATGACACGAGAGGCCAGAGTTTTGCTAAACCCCCAGAAAGGACCGACATAACTGATGAAAGCCGTCCAGAAAATGCAGATAACGAACAACAACAAGAATGTGTCTCACAACCTCGCGGAATTATTTGTAACAAAGTCGTTATGCATTTGAACATAAAGACAAAATTTGTCACCCCAAACATATTGGGTCAGCGACCGCAAAATACCTACTTGTACAGTGAAATGGAATAGCCTACTGAACGAGAAGGGGACGTTAAAACAAGGAGAAAAATGTACACCATCCTCAATCAAGACTGTACTAACTCATCAGTGTTTCTGAGGAGAAGAGGAGCGCGGCTTCATTGTGAGTAACAGTTTAGAAATCCAAATTAAATTATTTACCATCAACTTAAATAACGATGCAAAATTATAATTTTGGCAATAAAAAATGTTATCTAAAATCATATCAAAGTGTAAAATATGTATTCGAATAATAAAATAGGCCTATTTATTTAGATGTTGTTGATGCAAATTTTATCCTAATGTAAAAATTCCATTTGCTCTTCAACAACGCAGGAGCGACAAGAAACCCCCGCTGAGATTCGCTGCCTCAGAAAGAGCACGTATGCTTTATACGAGTGACCAGCTAGAGCTTGAGAAGTTTCACTTCAGCATATTTGTACAGGCGGAGACCTGTGGAAATGGCCAGTTTACGCAAACTTACTGAGAAGAAAATAAAAATCTGCTTTCAGAACCGGAGGATGAGAGAAAAAAGACTGTATAGGCTGAAAAGAATGTCTTTCTTAGCTGGACCATCTCTGATCAACAACCTACCACCACCGTCTTGAGTGAAGCTTCAGTAGATTGATTTATCTATGGTGACTCAGGTGAAACGTCCTCCGCGAATAGAGGTATATCTGGGTATGGTTATCCAGTATACATTAATGGCATTCTCTGTCTCTTCTGGACAGTTTACATAAAACTATTCTGTCATGTTCCCAGAGCGTAGCCAATAATAAAGTCCCCCTTTTAAAATGATTAAATGCCACTTTCATGTAATATTTCCAAAACGAATGTTTAATGGTAAATAAGCATTATAGT
Source organism: Cyprinus carpio (assembly GCF_018340385.1). Taxonomy (NCBI): domain Eukaryota; kingdom Metazoa; phylum Chordata; class Actinopteri; order Cypriniformes; family Cyprinidae; genus Cyprinus; species Cyprinus carpio. The sequence goes on from NC_056608.1 coordinate 15,172,093, forward strand.
AATGTACTTGATTGTTTTAATAACGTTACTCTTAATAAATCAGTCAAATTATTGTGTGAACATGAATAGTCCCACGAATTAGACATTTTGCGTGTTGTGGTGTATTTATTTAGTTATTGCTTCTCGCGATGTTAATTTGAAATGATCTAATCATTTTATCTCTGACAACTTACAATTCTTATTAATAATTTCCTGTAGGTTATCGAATGGAGTATGTCACCTGTATTAAAAAAAAAATGGTTTTAGGTTTATCTAAAAGTCGAATTAGGCTATAGCCTAGGAATAAAAAAATGTAGTTTTTTGAAGTTTTTTTGTGTATGGGTATAGTGTTTTAGCGGAATATTTTATTGTCTTATTTTATTGTCTTATTTTAATTGAGGATTATCTTAAAAAGCAAGGTGGCCCACTGTATCGAGAGAGAAAGAGAGAGAGAGAGAGAGAGAGATAGGCTAACACCAATCTCAGTAGGCCATTGATGTAGGCTACTATATGGGGGTTCATTTATTCCAGTTAAATTAGGAACTTAGATTTGAAAAAAGCACAAGAAACTCTCTAGAAAAAACAACAACAACAAAAAAAAAGACTTAAAGGCTGACCACCCTATTTTAAGTCATTGGTGAAAGTTATTGTGTATGACGATTTTTTAGGGCCTGTTTATTTATAGCTTACAACTCCAGTTGGCCTTTGCTATAGGCTATAACTGCGGTGCTCGCTTAAATTCACATTAGACCTAGTTTATCAGATTGATGGGTGGATTCGATTGATGTGTTTGTCATGTAAATACGAATCGTTTGATGGACACCTGCAACGCCCAGAGTGCTACCGAAGGTCGCACACTATTGGTGCAAAATTAGTCACATGATCTGTCACTAAACTGATATGAGCTCGGATAGAACTTTGTGTGGTTTGACATACTGCTTAGAGGTTGTAGGGGCACTGGGACCACACATCAGCCTATATTGACCCTGCTTAATCAATTTTGCTTGGTCAGTCAACAATGAATTCCTACTTAGATTATACGATTTATAACCGTGGTGCTAACACTTATAGTTCGAAGGTTGGGTGTTTTCCTATGGAGCAGGAATACTTGCCAAGTGCTTGTGCAAGTACAAATAGTTACATTCCCGAGGGACGGCCAGTCGGAGGGAACACTTTTACACCGGCAACGCACGAAGCGCATGGCACAGCTTACGCACAACTTCATTCGCAGCAATACCACATCAGTGTGGACATGGGGAAAACTGGACAAACCAATTTTTGCAAGCAAACCCGACCTCCTCACTCGGAATATGGACATCAACATGTTCTCACGCAAGCAGATGACCACATGCGTCAGTCAGTCGTGAACATGGGAGCGAACATTGGAACATACAGTGAATCTAACTGCAGGCCTGGCTCGGTCTCTGCAAGCCATTATCAGTCCTATCCCTATGGAGAACATGAACCACCACACGGCTATGGTTCGTTCAGCAAGTACCAGGTCTCCCCTGACAGTGACAGCGACTCCAAGACGAACATCAAACAAGCGCCAACGTTTGACTGGATGAAAGTCAAGAGAAACCCCCCTAAAACAGGTTAGTTGAGGCCAATTACAGTGGCTACTGTAAGATTGTACGTAGTATGTGGTTTCTAATTTGTCTTTTTTTGGTTTGTCACTTTCAGTTAAAGTCGATGAATATGGGATCCACGGCCAGCAGAATATAATACGCACCAATTTCACCACCAAGCAGCTCACCGAACTTGAGAAGGAGTTCCACTTCAACAAGTACCTGACCAGAGCACGCAGAGTAGAAGTGGCCGCCACCCTCGAACTGAACGAAACGCAGGTTAAAATTTGGTTTCAGAATCGCAGAATGAAACAGAAGAAGCGCGAGAAGGAAGGAACGGCCCCGGTAGTTAAACGTGCGACTCTTTGCTCTTCTGGTCAAAGCGCAGACAACTCAAACAGCTCATCCCCGGCTGCTTCGCCTACCTCAGACTCTTCCACTGCTGTTTGATGATTACCTGCATTTGTGGCAAACGAACTCATGTTTCATCATTGTGCTGTGAAGAACTATTTAACTTATTCTGCTGTCTTAGACAAAGCATTAAATATGTGCATGCGTGTTTTATATATAACGCAAAATAAATAATTTTGCTGCATTAGAGCTACTGAATTCATGGTTCAAAATGCATTAACAGGGTATATGCTTAATAGTCCAAAGCAAGAGGTTTAAATGTTCTTTTTTTTGTCATCAGGTTGATATCCTTTTTTGCACTACTGATTCATTCCTCTGTTGAAAGAGTAAAAATCAAAATAAAAATTGTAGTAAAGACTGATATGTTTATGTATTTAGAAAACAATCTGGCCTGATGCTCTGATAAATAAATACATTTTATTTTTCTGAAACATGTTTGTGGATTTAATCCGATTTAAATCAATTTATTGATTTTCTTTTAATTAAAAGGTTCTTCATGATGTTGGCATGATTGTGTCCTTTGTCAGAAGATGTTGCAATACAATGGAGGTAATTTAAATCAGTGTTGCTCTAGTCTGTATAGTTTGACAAGAGGAATGTTGCATTACACCCCGGGTGGCTTCCTATGACCTTTTCACCTTTTTGTGCCTACAGGCTTTCTAAACATGTAAACACTCCTTGGTGCTCAGTATAACACTCACTGACTAGATTTGATGTTTCAATCCTACTTGGCACAGATACTGCAGGTTAAGAATGTATAGGACTTTTAGTGGAGTAAGACCCTTTCTAACTCCAAGTTACAAGACCCCTTTTGGCATCTCATTTGTGTTTTCTTAGACAAGGCCATTAATGAGAGAATGATAAAGATTTTGTAGATTATATAAATGTACTTGGAAAGAAAACAAATGGCCTTTGTTTGCATAAACAGTGTACTGTAAATCTGTCTTTTATTTAATTTTAATGTTTTTGGGGGCAATCAGATTGAGAATGTATGTGAAGAGATGAGCAATTACAGAGAGAGAAAAAAATGTTTAACCATAGATACTATCTCAATTTGCTTCAGTTCTTCTAGAAAGTTTGCAAGGCCTTGACAACCCTGTTTCATTTCCCTGATCATCTGATGGACTGCTCCAATATTTACTCAGGGTGTTGGGTTTGCACAGTATTTGCCCCAGCAGCCACACACTGTCAGCACCCTCTACACTGACCAGGTTCACTCAGAGTTCAGGCCTAAATTAATTCACAAATGCCATGGGCCTGTCCAGCAGGGGATGAGAAGGGTGTCTTCCCAAAGGTCAAGCAGAGTGTTATCTCTCTCCAAAATGAATTAACTGCTATAAACTGAAAATCGAATTGAATCTCTAATATAAATAGACAAAATTCATTTTAAATAAATTAATAAAATACTGCTATAAGGTAACTGCTATTGAGATATTAGTTACATTGAGAATTTTCACTAAGCAATTTCACATAAATAGAAAGGTGAAATCATGACAAAAAAGTGGCATAAGTTTAATTTTTACGTTCACACTTAATGTAAACTACATTGTAAATTACATCTTGACAGTAAAGACATGATGCTGATTAAAAACATATTTAGTTCCATTTATGAAAGTTCATAAATAATGGCACAACCCTCAATGTTGAAATAACCATGCAAATTATAATTTGTTTGGAAAATCCATACAAAAATATTAGTTGGTCAGCCAGAAGGGGAAAGGCTACAATGTAACATGTTTAATTTATTAAGTATGTTTGTTGCTTGCCCTTTTGGGTTGTGTGGCTCTGGGCTCCTACTGGGTCTCCCATCTGTGGGCATCTGTAGAAAAGCTACAGTGCTGCAGAGACAGATGTTCAGTCAGCCTGGAGGAGGACGCTGTTTTTCACCAGGTTGTCAGTGTGCAGAAAAGGCTCACACTGCAGATTGTGGGGCAAGAGGAGCAGTCCACAGATACCGGAGAATTAGGAGACGATAAAAATAGCATCCTTAAACAATATGTAGGAAAGAAATAAGCTATGTGTGGAAAGACAGGGAGAGAGAAAATAAATGTGCGTCTGTGAAAGAGGCAGTCAGCAATAGTCATCAGAGAGTCAGTAATTTTGTGAAATAGTGGCGTGGCTGTTTTTAAGATTACATCAGTTAAGATTGGCAAATATTTCAAAAAAAGAAGCACTGAATTCTGATAAATGATAGCGCAATATTGCATATCACTTTGCTGGCAAAATTTACTTGATAGATTTGATCATTTTGTGGAAAAATATATAGAGATTTAAATCTGCCTGCAAGGACACCGTATTCTTATATATACTTCTATTCAAAAGTTTGGGGTCAGTAAGATTATTATTATTATTTTTTTTTTTTGAAAGACATTTATACTTTAATTGAGGAAGGATGCAATAAATTGCTCAAGACATTTATAATATTACAAATTATGTCTAATAAACATTGTTTTGTGAATTTTCCATTCATCAAAGAATCTTGAAAAAAATCAAGCAGAACTATTTTGAACACTGATAATAATAACAATATTTCTTGAGCACAAAATCAGCATATTAGATAGATTTCTGAACGATAATTTGCAATCACATAAATAAATTATATTTTACAATATATTAAAACTAAACAAACAAAAAAGCTACCTTCTGTATTTAATAAAATGCATCATAAAAAAAATCATATTGACAGGTACACCGCCTTTGCTGTCAGGTCACTTTTAAGGTGACGTTTAGGGCAGATCTGAGGCTTGCAGTGTGTATACTCTCCCTGCTGGGTGTGCTTGTCAGAGGGTCTTTTACAAATCAAATGCCTGGCTTGACTTCCTGAGTCTTGTTCAAGTCCCTCTGAAGCATGTCACTCTGCTGGGGTGCGTGACCTCAAAGAGATAAAAAGAATACTGTATACACTATTCATGGGCTTGAAACAGGGGTCAGGGGGTCATTTTATGTCTTCTTGTCTTTCACAGACATACAGTCAACAGCTAAGACAGTGGCCACATGCAGATAGCCTCCTCCTCTCTGTGAAAACAGGAAGAACAGGAAGCCTTCCTCTTGCGCTCTCCACACAGACCCATGTGACCATCCCCCTCTCGCTTAAACGTATCCATGTCCTCGCGTGGCGATTTAATCAGTCCACTGCCTTATTAGCTGAGTAACCGAGAGGGACAAGCTTCAAAGGCCCTGCAGCACACAAGCTGGGATGTTGCCAGTAAGCATCCAACAGATATTGACTTTGGCAGTGTAAAAACAAACATCTGCAAGATTTTTTATAGTATAACACTGATTAGATTGTGAGAGAGAGAAGTGAAGTTATTGCACCTGCTCAGAAAAGGCGATTTGGAAAATTGCCAGTTGCTCTCAAAACCAACACTACATTGTTTTTGTCATAATTGAATTGACAAATTTCCTGCATGTGGTTTTGTTTGTAGGGATCTTAAAGCTTGGCAAAGTATAACCGGTGCTCTGTCACTCATATGATTTAGAGAGGCGAGTAGTGCGCGCCAGAGGGAGACAAATGAAAGCTGACAGTTCATTTTATCAGTGACAGATCGTTGATCTCATGGACTGCCTCCCTGGTCTCTTTTAGAAGGTGGTGAAGTTTAAATATTAGTGGATACTGATACAACCAACCGCCCCCTTCTGAATCCCAAAGGCTTTATATTTCAGCCAGCAGAATACGAGTTACAGCAGGACACACTGAAGCTACAAAACCAAAGAAGTATCAGATTTCAGTAATAAAATTAGCATGATATTATTTTTTGATTCATATTTTTCCTTTCCACAATTCAGTATCATAGAAACCTTTATATTTAACAAGCAATTGCATAAATACACATTAAAACTGTTAAACAATTTGAAAAACAATTGTTTGTGGCTTCACGATGAAACTATTAACTGTAATTATGTTTAAAAGGGATAGTTCATGAATAAAGGAAAGTTCTGTCAATATTTACTCATATTCATGTTGTTCCAAACCTGTATGACTTTATTAATTCTGTTTAACACAAAAGAAAAAAAAAATAATGTTTTAACTGTTTTTGACCATACAATGAAAGTCAATGGGGTCCAAAACAGCATCGGATTTTCAATGTGTGGAAAAAACAACCCTGATTTTTTTTTTTTTTTTTTTTTTTTTTTTTTTCAAAATATCTTCTTGAATTCTACAGAAAAAAAGAAATACATACAGGTTTGGAACAACATGAGGATGACATTTTTTTGGGGTGAACTACCCCTTTAAGCATATGCACAATAGATATTTCTCTGAGAAGTTATCTGAAAAATTCTCATTTTATAACTTTTTTTTTTTCGGCTCAGAAGTTCCCAGAACTATCCATTTCAGCAGTTTTTAAATGGTCCTATACAATTTAGCCATTTGTGTATGAGAAAACTGAGAACTGAATTTATTCTACTAAAAAGATGTAGTAAAAACCATTCCTCTAAGTTCACCATGATTGATCTGTGGGTGTTGACATACACTGATACCTTGGAAATCCTTTTGACAAACTATCATACCCCCCCCACCCCCCATCTACTTTGGAAATATTTAGCACACGGGTCCTTAAACACCCACACAAACATCTTCTAAAGTGCTGCCTGTAAGTGCCTGAAGTGTCATATGCATGTGTGGGGAGGTTAATTAGCAGCAAGGAGCAGAACTGAGTTCAAAGGGTCAAACCAGCGACAGATATGAGCCCAAGGCTTTGCACAGGCCGAAATGTTTTCATACCATTTAACAGGAAACACATTATAAGCCGATTGATAGTAATTGAATCTCATAATGGGAAAGACGACAAACTCTGAAACTGTTCCAGTGCCTTCATATTGACCCCTGGTCTCTCGATGGGTGTGTGACCATGTTGGAGTGTGATTTCTGTCAGGCCGGGGCGGTTGAGGGGGGACTCTCAGATGACAGAGTTCTGCCCCTCCCCCAAGTGAAACGCAAATGAAAAGGAATGCAGAGATAAAAAAGCCTGTGTTCCCAGATAAGGGGACAGAAGAAAGGAGTAGGCGAATGCTAAAAGAGCTCTCTTGGGGAGATGAGAGGCGCTGATGGCAGTGTTGGTGGTAGGAGATCATAGCAGGTTCCTCTCATCAGCCCAGGCCTGTGTTTGATACTGGGTCTTTGTCGCTCTTTCAGCTGTGCATTGTTGGGAGGTGTAATCCCGGGCGGATTACAAAGGCAAGATCCTTTCATATGGCTGTGCCCAGCAGGCAGGAGGCAGTGCTCATGCTGGAGTGGAGGGCCATGCTCATTCCTCTATCTACCTTCACAACGGGGCCATAGCTGCAGGGACAGTGACGCAGAGGTCATTCGGTCATGTCCTTTCCCTGGAATTCTGCTCCCCATTTTCCATTCAGATGTTTTCCTTTCATGATCTCCCTCCACCCTGTACCTGTACACAACGCCTTACACCTAACAAACTGCAAAATCACAAAATACTGAATATGAGCTCTAATATTTAGAGCCACATTTAAGTAAATCTTCCACAATGTTTTTTTTTTCTCTATATATAATCATTGACATTGTACAGCATATTTTGCTTCAAACAAACTCCAAAGTATTAAATATACAACTCTCCTGTGTGTGCCATTGGCAAAAATCATACCAAAAATTGTGTGGCTTGTTTGTATTTGTTAGTAAAACTTTTCTTTTCCAAACTGTTGGATGGATGATAAAAGGTGGGAAAAATATTCTTATACTGAAGGATCGACTCGACTAGAATATCGTGTGATATTATTGAGACTCTTTTCAGTGAGCTTATAGTGAGCTCTTTTCAATTGGCCAGAAAGCGACCATCAAGCAATGCCACAGCAACCACACAGCAACGCCCTGGAAATGAACCACAACGTCCTACCATTCTGGCAACAACTTTAGCATAAGCAATCATCATTTAAAAAAAACCTAGTAGGCTATTACATTTGGTCTTCAAGGCAAAGCTTATGTTAGTGTATGTGTAATTTATAAAGGTCTGTAGGGTAAAAGATTCATTTTATTTTTTTCTTCTCGCAGTACATTAAATAGCAAGAAAATGCACTTTAGTACTTTCCTAAACACTTGTTTGTTGCTATGCACTGCAAAATGAACCATGTGCAATGATGATTTTGATTAAATTAGATCTAACATGTAATCCTTTTTTGATTGCACAATTGTTTTGCTAATGAGAATTCCTAAAATTATCACATATTTTGAGATGAAAAAAAAAATGTTTAAGCCCCCTTGTTAAAGAGGCCTTCTTAAAAAGTGACATTTTTAAAAATTCTTTAAAAATTATTATTTTTCTATAGGCTATTATATTTAGGGTAAATATATATATATATATATATATAATAGCCTATACCCTTAACTTAATTAAAATAAATTGTCCTTGCTCTGATTAAATTCAGTTATTTATGTAATAACTTTAATGTAAAGATTGAGATTGTGCTGCCCCTATGTGATGCAGTCCTTTGTTTTTCACATGCATTTAGTGCTCTCTCAGCATCAAACTGCTGATTCAGAATTTTGCAAACAATTGTGAAAGGTAAGCAAAACTTTGTGATATGATGCAACTGAATCAGAGAGACTGCACTGCATGAACAAGAGTCATTCGACTGAAGTGTAGGGCAGAAAGGGGTGTGTTACAAGACAATATATAGTTTACAATCAACAGTTTTACCAATAAAAATGAGCTACAGGGGTAAATCTGATTATCGCAATAAAATCATGCAAAATTTTAAAGGGGAGAGTGGGTTAAGTTGACCTACCATCTATATCTTGGCAACTCTACACTTTTACTGTCTTGTGACCATGTATTTTGGAACCACCCATAATTTCTGCCAGACTGTGAAAAGGAGAAACATGTGGGAGGAGTGAAAGGCACCCATTTACTGTTGAAATGTTTTGGCTTTTTAAAGTAAAATTTTAAAGCAATTTCAAGACAAATTTACCAAGGACTAAAAATATATATGATGCATATAGGTCATTTAGCAATATATAAAACCATGCAAAACATTTAGCACAATATTAGCCTGATTTAGTAAGCTAGCTTCAACATTGCAGAAAAGCTACCATGCCAAGAATCTTTTGACTAAAAAACTTACTAGTTTCAGTGATACTAAGTGCTTGCTGTCAAACAATTAATCGTGATTAATCATGTTCAAAATAAAAGTTTTTGTTTACGTAATATATGTGTGTGTACTGTGTAGATTTATTATGTATATATAAATACACACATATACAGTATATATTTTGAAAATGTTTATAATGATGTAATTTAGATTATATAGCCTATAAATATATTTAATATATAAACATAACATATTTCTCTTAAATATATAGATGCATGTGTGTGTATTTATATAATAAATATACACAGTACACACATATTTACGTAAACAAAAACCTTTTATTTTGGATGCTATTTAATCGTGATTAATGTTTGACAACACTAGTGACATTTATTTTTTCATTCTTATTATTTTTTATTTAATTTTACTCAACAAACTCTCTGTTTAATCTGTTTTGGGGAAGGTTTCAATTTTGGTGTTCAACATATTGTTTCAAAAACGCGAACAATTAAAGATTGAAATTTTTAACATCATTTGGTTTTATGTTGTTTAAGATAGCTTTAGGAAAATAAATAGGCTATGACTGTTTGTTAAAGGAAATATGATTATTAAATTCGTTTTTAGAAGAGGTCAATTCTCTTTAGACTGAATAGATTCAATCAGATGGTCAGTTTACACCCAGATGCTGCATCTTACCCACTGACTCAGATCAGCTTACCCTTAACCTGGGGCAAACTGAGCCACGGGAACACTTTTTTTTTTTTTTTTTTTTTTTTTTTTTAAAGAATCAGTATTTAAGACCCCTTTGTCATAGATACATTCTGATCATTTAAAATGATAGGAAACATCCTGAAATTACTTTAGACACTTTAATTGTATTTTTTTTTCTTTTTCATTTTACATTTAGGCATAGGTATAAATTTGATATTGTTAATCTTACTCTAATCTAAATTTTTTTTTTTTGTTAGTGTTGTGTTTCGGTAGAGAGATAGATTAGTGACAACAGCACTCTTTGATAGCTTACTTGTACAGACTAGTTCAGGGCAAAGGTAGATTTCTAAAGTACTTTAATGTTGCTCACAAATATAAACAGTTCGGTTGCCCTGGGGCTGCAGTTGTGTTAGGATGGCCTTGCCCATTGTAAAAATGTAAGTGAATTCGTAAACATTAGCAAAAAATGCTAATATATCAACTGACGCACCAACCCGCAAAACACAACCATCATTTAAACAAACTGAACATAGGCCTTTACCTTCTGTAAACACTTTGAGTCTTTCAGCGTGGAGAAGACATGGCCACTACTTGCACATTAGACCGCTGAGGGTGTAGTTATGATCGATGGTCATGATATGAGAAAGTGGTTAGGGCAAACAATGAGATTAAAAACGAGGTGCAGCGGTTTTGATCTCGGCCCGTCGATGTTAAATCGTTGCAAACGAAAACAGCGATTCAGCTAATTGAAAACGGTGTAGGCTACTCAACTGTATTTTAACCGGGTGGATGGTGTTAAAATTAAAATAGGGTGGCAAAGGCACAATCGTTAGTAATATTTTGACATTAATTTTGCATTAATTTTAGACTCAAGTTACTGTGTCACAAAGTAGCTCGCCTACATCTCTGGACACGTTTCATTTTCACAACAATGTGCTTTGCACTTCCTCTTCATCTTCTCTCCGCGAACCGATTCGTGTGTGTGTGGATATCTCTTTCAATTCCTTTTTATTTCCTTCTGTGAATTCATGTTGTGGGATGTCAAGAGACCATCAAATTCATTAAGAATTTATTTGATCTTCAATCGTTGACATCAGCATATTTTATTATCCTTTATTTCTGTTGGAGTCTTACTCAGAGAGTAAGAGATGGGGACGGTTGTTGATGACTTCAGACAACTATTAAAAGGTATTCTCAATTGTTTCACTGCTGATTAAATTTTGTGATCTTTCAATATGCATAAAATAGGCTATATATGTAGGCTACTTATTTTTGTATTGTTAGTTTTTAGGTAACTTTTGAAGGTAACTTTAAAGATAGCAATTACAATTTATTTATACAATTACATGCTAAATTATTTTTAAGGAAATTCAATATATATATATATATATGGAGAATTGGGAGTTGATGCGCTTTTACAAGTTAGAGTTGGTTTTCCAGTTCATTGTAAACATTCTATGGGTTATGCTCTTAAACCTTGATTACAGATTATTTTATGATTTAATCAGTTTTATTTTCTCTTTTAATTGTTTTGCTTTGCTGTGTTTACATTAGAGTAAAACATTTTGTACAAAATGATACACATGAATGATGGCATCATGAGATGTTATCTGTTCTGACACAGACAGGATGACTATTGTCATCTGAACATCCTGGCTTCTATGGCATTTGCATGAAAAGAACAGTACTTTGCATATTTCAAAACATACATGCTCTATTGAGTAGCAATACCAGAGGAGTTATTGGTCAGATTTTTCTCTTTCCACATATTAAAATACAAAGTAAAAGTTTTTACATTTTATTGTTAGTTTTTATTTACTTTTTTTGTATCTTAAAAACAGACTAATGAAGCATAGTTTACTGAGGTTGTTTTCTATATATATTTTTCAGACTGTGAGCTGTTTGTTTTTGAGATACTACAGGATGAGAATCTCAGTAATGCTGGTCGAGAGGCCAGGGAAATTCTCCTACGAAATTTTCATGTCATCCAAAAGAGGTGAGGGGTATCACAATATGTTTTATTCATGCGTAGCTATTAGAGCTGACACATACTCGCTCCTCCTTGTTTGTGCTGCAGATTGAAAACCACAAAAAGTAAATTTATAGAAGCAAACTATTTACAGCTTAAGAATCTGTGCTCCCAGTTGAGCTACAAATGAAACATAACAGTTAAACAGACAGGAAGCAAATGTCAGTTCTTCTATTGTTGTCTTCACAAGCAAAGAGTACAATTACAGCGCATACCCGCTGGAGTGGTTTTGTGGTTTGCTGTACTGAAACAAGGTGTTTGCAAGGAGAACAAGTGTTTTTCTTCAGCACTGGCTTACATGAATACTTAGCTTTCAATGCATCATTTGCAAATGCTGCAATGCACTGCTTTACAGATGCATGTGTTTATACAGATACTCATCCTGCTATCAATCTAACGCCTCTTCGATTCTTCTAGAATTTGTCGTACGGCTCTCATTGCAGATCTGAAATGTTTATCTAGTCTAAGAATGATAGTGGAACAATACAAACCATTTTATATACGTTATATATACGTTATATCTGATTATAAGCCTTATACAATAATCCTGTTTAAGTCCATTTGTTTAGAAGATTATTTTATCCTTTACAAAATGTTCTTCTCTAAAAGCATTTTTAAATCCTCTCTTTTGCAGACACCCACAAGAATTCCCCCACAGATGTAAGTGAACAGCTGTTTCATGATTCTAATTAATTGCTCACCGAGATTTCCATTCAGATTCTATCTTTCCTGGAACAATGTTCTATAGAAAACAAGTTGGTTTCACAAATGATTAAATTTTCCTCCCAAAGCATTTTCATTTTAATTTCGAATTAACTCAACAAAGTTTCTACTTATATGAAGGTCTTGATTTAATTTGTAATTTTTTTTCTTTTTATCCTAGTCGAAGCCAATCTTGAGGACAGTTCAGATGACAACCGCAGCTCCAGTCTGGGACGCTCTGCCCCCTCAGATGATATGTCAGTGGCCTCTGACTACCAGGAGGAAGGTGCTTCTGAACGTGAGTTCAAGCCACTCTTTGTGCAGATGAGTGTGTTTACTCGAATGTCTAATGCATGTAAGCTGTGATGAGTTGAGACAGGAAACTTGTCTAAAGCATCTTTAGCACATTTCTTGTTGTGGGGGTTTCACTGGTAGTGATGAAATACCCCAGTGGAGGTGTTTGGTAACAGATCACCCTCTAGTGGATTCCCACAACTCCGCTGCTGGCATTGAGGAGTGTGTGGAGGAGGAATGGGAGGGTGGTCTTTACCCTCCAAGAGATGAAGCTCTCCCTCTAGTGGCGGGCAAGCAGGATGTTTGGGCATGTGTCCTGAGGTTCTTGGGGTTAAGCTGTGGCATTTTTGAGTGTGTTTAACAATGGTGTCAAAATGTTAGCTTTCTTGTCCTTCTGACACCAAGTATATTTGTACTAGTTTAGCCTACTACAATTTGAAAATGCAAACTGGTACGTAATTCAAAGTTTAAAGAGGGAAAAACAGGATGTACTACAGCCTGAAAATAGCCTGTCAAAATCTGTGTTTTGTGTTTGCTGATCGTTTTTTTTTTTTTTTACTAACGTGGGCAGTTTGCTGTTGCTTCGGGCCATGATCTGTGACTGATCATCCCCGGTTCCTCTGTAACCAGCTGGTCTTGAAACTCAACCCTGTACCTGAGGGGCGTTTTATCCATTTTCTCTTCTTTATCACTCATCATACAACTGACAATTTTCTCAGAGGGATCAAAAGCCTGCAGCTTTGCAGAAATAAGCGAAAAGAAAAAAATTAAGGGACATTCAAGTCAATAGCATTGATCTCTAGTGACCGGCTCAAGAGATGATACTGTAATCCAATAAAAGGCAAAGAGAAATCAGAATCTCTCTCTCTTTCTCTGTTTTTTTCCCCCGCTAGATTTTTGCTTCATAGAACTATTTTCTTCTCTTAACAGTTTTCCTGATTGAGCAGGAAAAAAAAGTCAGGCTACACAATTGCCGTTTGTGAAAACCATAAATTATTGTTTTTATCTTGAATATGCCTTCTTGTTCACTGACACGAATCTTCTCACCACCCTGGTAAAAATGAAAACTCCATCGTCCCATTTATTTTATATGTTGTTTGTAATTTAGCAACAGAAGGGGTCAAACCTGGATGTGCTCCTTTGATTCGCTTCTTTGCCGGAAAATGCATATAAGTCAAAGAGGAGTAACTCGAAGAAAATTCGCATCATGTCGCTCTTTCAATAAAGATAATGACCAGCAAGGGCAAGTGCAGTTCAGGGTTCATGTTTAGTTCACCAGTTGGGAATCTCACATCAAACGCAACGAGAGGACATTTGGAATTTGAGCAGTAGAGCATTTCGGTGCATATGAAATTAGAGAGAGGAATATAATCATGAAGATTAAGATTCAAATGTGCACCTTTTTCAGCAATTCAGATTTAGTTTGTTTTCTCATTTGCCTTTTATTCAATAAGGACGCTCCATGCTGAGAGCCCTTTTTTGCTTAGCTCGAGTGAATGAAAAACAAAATGCACATGTGATATGAATGAGCCGGTGTCCTTGCATGCTGATATTTTCAAATTTACCCTATTGTAGCGGAGGGTAAATATAGTTCAGGCATTCAATTCTTGCACCGTTACTCGCTCTGTGATGTCACATGCTCGCCTGTGTGAGGAAGGGAAATTGACTGTGTCTGCTTGTGCTCTAACCTGACTGGAGGACAGGGCTGCAGTTGACTCGTCGATGGGAGGAGTCAGTGTTAATTCATTTAGCCAGCGCTGCCTCCCTGTCTCCAGAGGGAGGTTTGACACTAGATTTGTTATAGCTGACAGGAACAGATGGGCGCTCTATTGTCAGGGCCCCTGTCTGTATGGTAATGTGAACTGAGTTTCACCCGCAGACCGCACGGTTGACCCCACCATGCCTGCAGCCTCGTCTGGATGACAGCAGCCCTGCAGCCGAGGATGGGAAGCCCAGGGCAGGAGGAGCCTCACAGTGGGGTGGATATTTTGCCAGGTCAAGTTTAGGAAATGCAAAAGTTGTAGAAAAAAAAACATTCTTATCGCTCTGAATGGGTTGAGTAGTAGATATTTGCTTGGAATGATTGCTAAAATGATGATTATATATATATATATATATATATATATATATATATATATATATATATATATATATATATTGCACAGAAGACTCCAATCCACCAATCATTTCAGTAATAACAAATAGGCTAGAGCAGAAAAGGTGTATGGTTTGTCAGTCTGACAGCAGTTTGTGTGTTTAAGAGGCTAATGTCAATGCATGTCCTATCAAAGGCTGCACATGCTCTGGGTTCTTTGTGTGCATTGACTTGATTTATGTCCAGAAACAAAAGCCCCTCTCGTTCCTGTTATCTTACCCCACCACAGCTTTACAGGCAAAACTGGAGAAGCCAATCAGAAAGGCCAAGGATTCAGAGTTAAGTTGTTTCTTAATCGCAAATTAGATCATCAAGATGTAAATTTAATTTTTCTCAAGATCTTAGAGCCTCTAAATTAATGGTTGTGAAATTGATTGTTGTAATGAATCTCTGGAGAGTCCAAAAAGAGCTTGCATCAATGAAAAAGACATTTTAGCTTGGCAATTAAGCGACCCTTAGCAAACTAAAGTGAGCAAATATAATTTTCATCATCATCACAGTTACTGTCAAGGATTTTCGGCAGAGCTCTGTCCTGCAGCCTCGGATTGTCATATTTATCTTAATGCAATGGCATGTAGAGGTGAAGCCATGTGATCATAAACACCTTACATGACCTCGGTGTTTGAGTCGTCATCAGCTGGTACTCATCCATGCCTCTTAACTCCACATGTTTACTGTGAGTGCTCACATTTTGAGTGTTTCTTCCTCCCAACAGTAAACTTTTGACCCCTGGGTCTTGTTCTGGTCAATTCGTGACCTGTCTGAACTCTGTCTAGGGCAACTGAGTCTTCATTATTGACCTCAGCTGCCATAGAAACAGCACATTCGAAATAAAGTTTTGCTGGCTGGGACAAGATTTGAATCACATTATTATTATTTTTTTCAAGAGCGTCCATCCATTCTAGTAATCATCCATTAATTTCCTCCAATCACGATTAATATTCTGCTGCCATTTTGTGAAAGAGTAAAGTATGAGGCATTGGCAGGCTTCATAGGGCACGTTAAATGACTTCGGCAAAGATGACACCATCTTTCCTCTGCGCTGTCGTTTTCCCACCCTCTGTTTCCCTTCGCATTAATTAATTGAAATAGACACATATTAGACCCGAGCATCCTCAGTGCATCGCTGCTACTGCCAAACGGGTTCAAAAGTTCACTTCACTCTCAGAAGGCTACGATGCTGCAGAAAATGCTGATATTTGCTCTCGCTCTGTCTCTCGCTCATTTGTAATTTCACTGTTTCACCCAAACACGCTCTCACTTTTCCTCCAGCCCAGTATAGTGATCATTCGGAAGAGATTTTCAACTGTTAATGTCGTATCATTGTCAGTCGCCCTATTCATTGTGCAATGATGAGTCAACAGAGCGTACATCACTATATTCATCATGCATTTTCTTTCATTGGTTAGGAAAATATTGCTTCTGTGTTCGATATAATATGTCTCGGTCTAGTAAAAGTTACTGTGGGTGAGGAAAGGAAGTCTTTCATGATTTGCAAGGGATGAAATAAGCAGAATAGGAAGTCACAACCTTGAGTGTCTAATCTTCTTTGCAGCCTGTCAGTATCACAGACAAATGGCAAAACGATTCAATGCTGTGGGTTCATCTAGAGGTTAGCCTTCCCAGGTACCTCCAGCTCTCTCTCTCTCTCTTTCTCTCTCTCTCCTCTCCCCCTTACCCATCTTGCAAATGAGAATTTGATTTTTCTCTCCACTGGATTCCATTTCTGGAGATTGATGAAGTTTCGATGCAAGGCCCAGGTGGCCTGATGCTTTCATTGGGAAACAAATGAAAGCGTGTGTAGGTGTGTTCGCCTGTACACCCACAGGGAGGGAGTGCTGTTCAAATGTCTTCTATGTGTCTTTTTTAGTTTTAGCTGAATGCAGATTTGCTCTCGGCTCTCTGTTGCATTCTTAATATTTACAACTGCTTGTGTTTTGCAAGGACATTTGTGCAGTGTTTTTATGCTAGAAATGAACATTCAC
This sequence comes from Cyprinus carpio, assembly GCF_018340385.1. Classification (NCBI taxonomy): domain Eukaryota; kingdom Metazoa; phylum Chordata; class Actinopteri; order Cypriniformes; family Cyprinidae; genus Cyprinus; species Cyprinus carpio. The sequence continues at coordinate 15,188,971 of NC_056608.1, forward strand.
AGATTCTTTTTTTGTCTTGGTATTTGCTGACATAATCCATTTGATGTTTCTGACTCTCTGAGGTCTGTTCTACAGCAGCATTTGGAATGTTTTCACATCTTTAAACTGACCAGATGAACTGTTTTTCCATGAAATGTCTTTCTACCCTATGATTTGTCAGCCTGTGTAGGTATCATTTATCTGTCAAAAAACTGAAAATATTATGCTAATTGCCTAATTTACCATATGTTTTAAATTGAGTGTTGAAACATGAAATAATCATAAAAGAGTTTTCCCCCACATGGTTCTGAATTTGAGTAAGGAGCTTCACGAGTGAGAGGCTGTATTTAAGTTTGGGAGATTTCTGGCTTGGTAATGCACATTACTGCAGTGTGTGTGATAAAACACAACCATCGGTGCACTGAACCAAATCATTTTCATGATGACTGGCAGGGCCATGATATGACATATTCCAATGTACAACAGAAAAAATCCTCTTGATGTTATCACAAGATGAGGATTTTCCGTGAAGTGATTTTTTTGTTACAACAATGCCTGGCTGCAGTCCATAAGCACCTTGAGCCAATAAAAACACTTCAAGTTAACTTATCCTGCTCTCCTAAATTTTATAGAGTAGCATAAGATGGAAAATTGTCTCCAGATTTGTGTTGTGTATATAATAAATTATTTAAAATGAAGCACAAGTTTTATTTTTATAAAGAGGACTTTGCTTATATATGGCTGGATTAAGATTACAGATGTGTAACTGTTGGCTCTTGTAGTTCTAACATTTAACGGGTGAAGCCTTTGAACTCTCTGTTTATTTACTCGAGGACACGCGCGGTGCTTCTGCACTGTGGACCTATTCTGCGCGATATTTATGAGCAAATTACCATGAAGGTATTTAGAAAGTATTTCGAATGTGAATTGTTCATTTTGGTTATTGAATATTGTTCTGATATATGCATACGGGCCTAGCTTAAACTCTAAACGAATTTCTCAAAAATAAGAGAATCCGGAAATCATGTAAAAAATTTATATATATAAAACAATCGGCAAAGGTAAAGTGGGCCAAATGTTTTTATTATTAGCTTAGTATTATTATTATTTGGAAACGAAAGTTGTTTAACAGAATAGTTAGGGTGTAAAAATGAATGCAGTAAACAACGCCACTGATTGATATTTTAGCATTAAAAATAATTATTCTGAAGCTATATTTAATATTTAGTCTATAATGTATAGCTTAATTTGAGCCCATAGGCTATATGTAACTATTTATAAATGTATCGTTTAATCCGATTTACTAGTAGCCTACTGAAATAAAATTATATTTTGTGATGTCTTATTTTTGCATAGGTCGAAACATCCCGCGGTGACTGAATTAAAAAATCACGGTCTTGAGTTAACTAAGTTTATTGATTATATATGGTAGAATGAATGAAAATATAAAAAAATCTTTTTAAATGTCAACGATGTCTATAATAGTTAGCCTATAGGCCTACTAGAAATCAATTCAAGCAAGTATTTGTTAAAACCTGAAAAAATCGAGATAGCCTATCCTACAAGCCTAAATACACACTTAAAATAAACATTTGTGAGAAACAGAGACAACTTTTATTAGGATGTAATTGAATTAATTTTAAATGTTTATTCGTTGTCATGTTCTGTTAGTTGTTAGATTGTTTTTGTTTGTTTTTTTCCTTTTTATGTATATATTATATATAGGCCTACTGAATTATTTTACAGTCAGTGTTGTCAAAGTTCAGTTTTCTTCAGAGAACGCCATTCACTTTCACTTAACACGCGCCCCCTGGTGGACTTTTTAAATTGAGCTTTTACCATTTTCCTCAAACTAAAGCAATCCTACTGATATTTACACGTTTTATATAAACTAAACGACACTTTTAGGCGATCACTTAGTAGGCCTACTATCGAATTTCATGTTGTTGGTGTTGTTTTTTTTTCTGAATTGGAAATCTGATTATTTTCACTCACTCATTCTCAGTTAAATAAAACAGACCCACAATAGGAGTTTTCTGGAGTTTATCAGACGGTCATAAATACCTGTGTGGCACACATGTATGTGAGCGTTAACAAACACGTCAAACTTTACGACCGTACTGCATTCCTAATGTGATCGATGCTCGATATCATGAATCTTGATTTGCGTTCCGCAGACAGTCGACACGTGTCCGCTGGCATATTTCATCGTTCTTGCATCAAAACTGTTCAAAGAAAACCTAATAAACAAGCAGAGAAGAGACGTAAAACTACAGAATTGTCCAATAGTATTCCTTTACCTTTATGATTTTTGATGTTTTTTTTTTTTAATATAGCCTAGGCATAGGCTATATTTACCGTCGAAGACATCATCTGCACTCATATGCTTTTTTTTTTTAATTAATTAAATCGATAGCTCTAATAGGATGATTAGGACTATATTTTGCTTGAACATTAGCCTAGTGTCAAGTATCCTACAAGAAAACATTTTTATAACATTTTATTTTAAATTTTTATTTTATTATTGTTATGCTACACAAATAATAGGCCTATTTCAATATTATTTAGCATATAAAATTGAAAAGGAATGTAGAAAAAACAGATGAGCAATTCTACCAAATAGGCAGTGTGTGTTGGTTGTGATAAATGTGGTCTGTTGTCTCATTCTGTGCAGTCTTTGTGGGTCCAGTTGAAACAGACTCTAAAGTGTTACGAACCCGTCTGGTTAATCATGATATTTATATATATTTTTTTTATATAGGCCTATTTTTTAAACACCTAGATGAAAAGTTGTGTGTGTGATGTTATATTTTAAATGAAACAAAATTAACTGCTTATTAGATGATAACAGTTGTTTAGCATCCATTAACATGATCTAATGCAGTTATAAGGCAGAAGAAATTATACACGCTTACCTCTTTTTCGTCCTGCAAATCCCTTATATTTGTAAAGACTTAAAAGGGTGGTGGTATATAATTTAGCACTGTAGTTGCTTTCTAATTGGTTAAACTGATGTTTTTACAATTCATTCCGAAATACAACACTCCCCGTCTCAACCCTTTTTTCTTCTCTTATAGGAATGTCTCAATTTCTCCCCACATTCAAAACATTTGCTTGTGACAGAGTGTCTTGTAAATGGATCCAAAATGATATTGAACGGCTGATAGAAACAGCAGAAGCAATGCAATGCTATATTTAAAAAGAATTAAATAAATGGCTGAATTATACACTCCAAAACATTTAATGCCACAATGTTGTCTAATGTAGGTAGTTTATTAAAAACATTTAATCTGTATTTATATCTTAATTTTGTTAAATACAAATTTATTAGATGAAGATCTGTGTATGCAGTCACATTTACTTTCTTGTGTGAAATGAACATCCTTTCATATTTTTTCCTTTTTTTTTGTAGATTAAAAAAAAAAAACAGGAATCTGCTCATAATTCTGGTTGAAATAAACACACACTCATTTTTATTGTATATTCATGTCGTGTTCATTTTTCTTTGTGAATTGGCTATAACCGACAGCACCAAATTTCAGGCTTTCTCATGCCTCTGCTCCACTAGTTTAAGTATATTTCCACATCTCGCCGAACTCATTTTTCTTCGCAGCCGTGTGTGATGATGACACTGCTTTCGAGTTATATCTTCTCTGGCTGTCGCACCCCAGTCCACCTCTCTGCCATCTCAGGATTATAGTATTTGCAGTTAAACTTTTGAATGGATGTCATAATATATGGGGGTAAAATTTATAGAGCTCTAGTCTCTCAACGGAGGACCCCCTTTGCTTTCCCTGCTCATTGCCAGACTATAAATTTTCCTCTTGTATGGTGCGGCTCGTCAGTAAAGGAACAATGTTGTGGCACTAAAGCATGCTAAATGGTTTCCCACATCATGTGTGAAGCCCACAATTGCGCCTTTAAACAGAGGCCGGCTAAAGGTCCATCCTGGAATCTTGTAAATAATAAGTAATACTGCAAAACTGTTCAGGGGCTGCATGATTTCAAGTCTCATGTTGTGAATAACAGATCCTTTTCATTCAAATCGAATCAGTTCTTGTTAAGGACAATTTAGAGAGGTGATGTTCAATTGAGCCATTCACCTAGGGATCTCTCTCTCTCTCAGTCTTTTGCTCCCCCTCCCTAATGCCTTTCCCTCTTTTTTCTCACCCTCCTAATGTTTGCTGTGCGCAGGGATTGCACAGAGGCCACTGCCTTTGCCTTTAATGAGGAAAAATGTGTCAATTTGCTGTTCTCTGTGTGCAGTTGGGTATTGGTGTGCAGTACAGGGGGTTAAGGATGCTCGGAGTGCTTCTTTTTTCTAATCAAGTGCTGTACAGGAGAGCGCAGTAATTCCAGTCTCTCCATCTCTCTCTGATCAGCATTCCTCACCATTCAGTCCCCCAGGGACCCTCGTGCCTTCTGCTTCACCTCATCTCTGAGGTTCACACCGAGGTCATCCGCAGGCCCATGTGTCCTGTGCACACGGTGCGTAACTGGAAGACATGGATAGGGCATCGATCTGATGCAGATTTCAGTTTATATGCTGTACAGTATATACAGGCATCTTCTTGTCTTTTTGGCTTATTGCTTGATGTAGGAATTTTTTCATTTATCAGTGTTCCAGTAATTTAATAAAACTCTTAAAAGTCCTCAAAATTAATATTCATTTTCATACTGTACTATATATTATGTTAATACCAAAATTCAGTTGTAGTTTAAAAATTGATTAATTAAGATTGTAGTGTTTATTTTTCATTTATTTAGACAAATTAGAATAGAATTTTAAAATCAGCCAATAATCAGATATCAGCCATAACATGAAAATAATTATCAGCCTATCTGAATTGAGAATTCTCTATTTGTAAAATTTGGTGCATTATAACGGAATGCTACAGTATGCATATGTGATCACATGATCGGTTAGTAATCGTTCATGGACTCTTTCAATCAATATGTTAGTGGTCTTGACTTTTGTGTCCACAGTAAATCATTGTATTGTGTCGATGGTCGAGTTCGGGAATGTAAAGGTACACCTGAAATCCAGACATGCAATCTTCCCAAGATATTTAATAATTTGATCAGTGCATTTTGATAATTACCAATGTCATGAAGAGATAAACAGAAAAGACGCACATAACCAAAAATACTATATTTAATGTAACATTTTGATCACTTGACCATTGTCAGGCATTTAAAAAATTGAATGAAAACAAACTTAAATGTATAAATAAATCTCCATTTTGCTGCATTTCTGTCTTCGACAGGCCTTTGCATCTATCACTGCTGACTGTGCCCTGTCATTGACTCATAGCTACTCAACTGTGATGCTATTTAATGGTGTTTTACGTTAACTTCCTCGGATCATTACAGCATCAATCAGATTTTTATAGCCGGATCACCTGCTGTGCTCATAACATCACCTGTGTGAGCACAGTATTATGCATGTTGGTGAGGGTGTTAAAAGCGCACAGAGCCCAGCTTTATTATCCAATATGAACACCTGAAATGAGCTTATGACTAACGGTAATTATTTAAATACTAAATGAGGTTGTTTGTTCACCACTCATTTGAGACCTGCTGCTCTCACTGTCAAATTTTTCGATGTCATTGTTACAAAAGGGTTCTCTGCAGAACGAGTCTGTGAGGAGTGGCAGGCAGAGACAGGAGTAGTGTGACTTGGAGCTGTGCCTACCTCCATGTTGCAGGAAGAGGGGGAGGGAGGCTGGGCCGAGGGATCTCTTGGCTCTCCCGTATCCCGCCGAGTTCCTCTCGTGGCATCAGTCCCTGCTCTCTTGCTGCCGTGGCACTGATGAACGTCCCTCTGCGTGGCACGCTCAATGCCTCACTCCACCAATCTCGTCCTGCCACATCGCAGAGGCCATGCCATGCATCACCACAAAGCGTCTAGCAGCCGCGGAGAGCGCCTGGAGGAGAGTCATTAGCTTTGTGTCGCTCCCTTTCTCTGCTCCCCACATCTCCACATATTTGTGTGCCTCTTGTCATGAGTTACTGACAAAATCAAGCTTGGAATTGGACGTCTGCTTAGCGAAAACTAAATAAGTCCTCTGATGTATGATTTTTGATACATTTTGATGCTCTATTTTTGTCTGTGAATACTTCAGAATAATTGATGTTGGTGAAGAACAACATGAGAAAACAAAATAAATGAAGTCGGAAAAGGCCTAACAGCACAAAGCCTCTGAGAACGATGGTGATGTAACACTTTGAAATATTCATAAACATCCACAGCACATTTTAAATGGAAATGATTGGTCTTATGCTAATTAAGGAGGGAGAATGCAAGGGGTGAGAGTTAAGAAACCTCACCGCTCTGAATAATTAAAAATGCAATTTATAGGCGAAGTGAAAATCCTCAAGACCAATGCCACGTGCACTTTTTTTTTGTCACTTTAATAGTTCTACAGAGGTAAATGATTTTGTTTATGATTGTTTCAAATGTGCATGTTTATAAAAACATGTAGAATCTAAGGAGACTGACAATGTAAGAAACAGGCAGAAATGTAAAAGTTCAAGCTCTTGATTTTTTCACTGGATTTTTGGCTGCTTTTTGTCCTCTGAGGCTTTAAATATATCAAACTCTGATTGGTTTGAAGGAAATGACTGAAGTTAAATGTTGCATCTGTTCGGCCAATCAGAATCTTGGGTTCCCTTGGAAACAGTTCAGAATAGAAAAACATGCCATTTTTTTCTGTAGGTGAAATGTTTGGTTACACTGCTACCCTGTGGAAGAATCACGAATATAGTGACTGGCCAGAAGCACACCCACTGTTTGTTTGGTTTCCTCAGGAGGGCAGGTCGTAGGTTGTGAAGAATGACTGAACACAAATTCGCCATTCATTTTGCCATTGCTTAAGTCTCCGACCGCACCATGGGGTCAGACAGCAAGGCCTGAGGAAGAAGGTTGTCAGTAGGTGTGTGAAGATTAGAGAGACTGTTAATTGTACGCCATTCTCACATTTCTTCTGTTTATTCTGTTTCTTCTGAACTATTACCGGGGCTTGACCTTTTAGATAAATGAACAGAGGGGGATGTGGATGGATGAGGGGAGTAAAAGGTGTCGGGATGAAAGCGCACAAAGAGAAAAATGAACAGAGAAGTGGCTGGACCGAGGCCTCCGTTTTTTTCGAAGATACATCAACTTACCCTTGACAAACAGTTGTATTTATGACGACGTAGATGTGGCCGTGTGTACGGAAAAGGCACATGTGTGTTCGTGAATGTGAGTAAGGGTCAAAGGGCTTCTCTGCGAGATGGTCATCTGTCTGATAAACTGGACACATAACATAGCTCGATGGTGATGATGTCACGCAGACTGGGTGCGCTTGATGAGCTGAGTCTTATTTATAGAGGCATTAGATTCTCCAAGCTGTTATTTCCACCACTCACATCACAGTTGCGCTTATCGTTGTTCTTCTGACATTTTTTTCCAATGACAAGTTCAAGACAGCCCTCTGCACAGTTGACTGCATAACGCTGTCTGTTTTATGCATCGAATGGCAGCCTTAGCTCAAAGAGAAGAGATGCCACAGAGATTACTTCGACATTAGCGTGCAGGGAAGGAAGCATCTGCTCATGTCTAAATGAGTTTTAAATAAGTCTGGTAGCGTGCCCAGAGGCCCACCTGTCGCCTACGCTCTCTTTTAGCTCTCGAGGTTTGAAGTTGATGAAAGCTAGATCGTGAGGGTGAGGATTTGTGTCTCGTTTCCCTGTTTGCAGCAAATTGTTCGCCTGCGCTGCCACTCTCATATGCCCTAGAAAACATGCTAAAAATAGATCCGTGGGTGCAGATTAAAGTGCAGCAAGCCCTGCACAAGATTTTGATATATTCTTATTACAGTTGTCATCATATTAGCAGTGCCATCAGGGGCCCGGGACAATTTTTTATGGGTGGGCTGGGCCCCCTCTTCCCTAAACCTGGAGGTTATACCACCTTACAGTGACAGGATTTTTTTTTTATTTTAGCGGTGCAAAAGCTCAATGGTACACCTTTGTACATCATCTACACCCAAATATATATATTTATCATTTATAGTAACTTATTTACAAATATCTGTGTGTGTGTGTATGTGTGTGTGTGTGTGTGACCCTGAACCACAAAACCAGTCATAAGGGTCAATTTTGTGAAATTTACATTTATACATCATCTGAAAGCCAAATAAAGAAGTTGTCCAACTGAAGTTCTTAGCAATGCATATTACGTATTAAGTTAAGTTAAATATATTTACAGTAGGAAATACAAAATGTCTTCATGGAACATGATCTTTACTGACTGGTTTTGTGGTCCAGGGTCATATATATATATATATATATATATATATATATATATATATATATATATATATATATATATATACATACATACATACATACATACATACACACACATATATATATATAAATTATATATATATATATATATATATATATATATATATACATACATATATACACACACACACACACACACACACACACACACACACACACACACACACACACACACACACACACACACACACACACACACACACACACACACACACATTCAAAAGTTTGGGGTCAGTAAGATTTTATTTTTAAAGAAATTAATTATTTTATTCAACAAGGACACATTAAATTGACCAGAAGTGATAGTATGACAGTAATTTAATAAATTGTTAAATAAGATTCTATTTCTAATATATATATGTAGAGAGAGAGATAATTTATTTTTTTATTTTTTTACTTTTTAAAGCACTAAATCTGGATATTAGAATGATTTCTGAAGGATCATGTGACACTGAAGATTACAGTAACGGCTGCTGAAAATTCAGCTTTGCCATCACAGGAATTAATTGCATTCTCAAATATATTAAAATAGAAAACAGAAATAATATTTCACAAAAGTACTGCTTCTTCTGTAGTTTTCAAATAAATTCTGCCTTGGTGAACATAATAGACTTCTGTCAAAAGTATATAAAAAAAATCTTTCTGACCACAAAATTTTGAACCGTATATACATATATATATATATATATATATATATATATATATATAAAATTATTTTCATTGTATAAACAATAAGTGTTTTATTTCATGTTTGAGTAAGTGTGTTATTTATTTATATTGATTTCTGATTGACAGTTTTTGATGAGATCCCTTTGGTGGCTGCACAGGACCTGAGTAACATCCTAAAGCAAGGCTACGTGGAGAAGAAGAGACGTGGTAGGAATCTTTAAAATCAAAGCATCACAGTCACATAAAATCCACAAGCATTTCTAATCTTTTTCTTTTTTCAGATCACAGTTTCTTCAGTATGGAATGGCAAAAGCGATGGTGTGTGCTAAACAACACCATATTTTATTACTTCGGGAGTGAGAAAGGTATGTACTGTCCTGTTTACTGAGGACATGAATGTCAAAGACAGAGATATTGAGAATCTTGGATTTTGTCTTCTGAATTCAGACAAGCAGCAGAAGGGCTCGTTTTATATTAATGGCTACAGTGCAGAGCTGGTGCCCAGCTTACGCAAAGACTCCAAAAAGAATTCATGCTTCGAGTTGAGCGCTCCTGGAAGACGTTCTTACCAGGTTCAACACACACAAACACACTCACATTGCTCATTGCTGTAGCTGTATTCAGTCATCTTTTACAATGAAGAATGGGAATAGCCTTCAAATCAACAATGATAGTTTTTCTCTGCAGTTCACTGCCAGCAGTCCCCGTGAGGCCAGGGAATGGGTGGACCAGATCAATTTTGTTCTTAAGGGTATGTGAGATATGAAATACATTTTTATTAGAATACATAACATACAGTATATTATATTATGCTGAATGCATCTGACTTGATCCAAGCACCATGGTGATCATCTTGAGGTGAAAAGGGCAGTTTTATAAAAAAAAAAAAAAAAAAAAAAGCCATACCAATAACTTTCCTCCTGCCTCAGCCAATAAGATAGTCTCTAGACCTCCTCATGCAGCACGTCACTAAGCTTCTGAGTCCAACGTGCTTCAAGCTGCCTCCTCTTCCCCGTAGCGCAGCGCTCTTTACAGGAAATTGATTGGGATTTGCCCGGTCATCCTTTAGGGGCATCGATCTGGTCCTGCTTGGCATCCAGGCAGTGAGGATATGATAGCCTGTGTTACAGAGCTCAGTCACCTGCAATCAGGCCCTCACTTCATCTGAGACAGATCTGAGGCACCCTCGCCACTCTAAAATGGGCTCAGTGCGGCCCTCTGATTTGCGGGAAGTAATGGACACTCCTGAGATAGTTTTCTCCCTCCCCACCCCCCTTCGCACATGTACATACAGACAAATGGCACAAGCATCATTTAATATTAACACTCTAATAATTATCAAATTTAACACTTTTTTCCACCCCAGATTTCTGCACAGTGTTAAATTTCTGATATTATTTTTTATGAATTCTCCAAAGCTACACTGAGGTCCAAAAATGTGGGAACACACTGACAATCATTCAAAGTTGGATTTAAACCACAATTTCAATGATTTAGGATTTTTAAAAATAGTTTTATTATTTTAATATTTAATTTTCTGAAATATTTATGTACTACTTATTGACAAAGCAAATTTGTGACAAATATTCTGAAATCATGCTGGATCACATGATCATCAGTGCAAACTTGTAGAGTTAATGTGTCTGGAGTCCCACTGTCATTAAAGCAAAATGACAAACCAAGAAGAAAAGTCTATGAAGATATGAAATTCATGATATTAGTGCAGCTTTTCACTCAAATTAAATTATGCAGGTAATGTAATTTGTAATAAAAAGCATTGAATTAGGAAATTCCAAAATAGTCACTGGTGGCCTCAGACTTTTGGGACACCACTAAGTGTAGATATTATTTGTCTACTGTGATTTTCATTATTTTGGTGTTAATATTTGCTTTCATGGCTTTTCTCCAATATTTAGAGAGTGACGTGATACTGTAGGGAAATATAATAATATTTCATTATCAATTATTTTATTTTTGATTAAAATAGAAGCATTTTCACTAGTGGTCTCAGACTTTTGGGACACCACTACATGTGGATTGATTAACATAATCAGAATGAGATTCACTGTCAAGTACGTTTACAACACAAGGAATTTGTCTTGTTAGTCTGCTGTCATTTTCATCATTTAGGTGTTAATGATTGTTTATGGCTTTTCTCCAGATCTGAGCTCTAACTTCATCCCCTTTGATGATGATGAGGAAGAGGAGGTGGAAGAAGAGGAAGAGACATATGATGACATTGAACGAGCTACCACACCTCCACCACCACGTCCTGGGCCAGCATCTGCACCGGTTACAACCCAGAATCTGGGACAAACCCCCCAAAGCAGCCATGAGGAATGGAAGGAACAAGAAGATGAAGAAGAGGACGAAGAGGACATTTATGAAGTTCTTCCAGGTACAGAAAAAAAACAATGTATCTTATTGTTCGGCCCTTTTAAAAAAACAGGGTTTAATATTGGATTATCCTCATAAAAATACTAAAATACTAAAAAATACTGACATCAGTTTTTGAGGGGATTTTGGAACAAAGTAACTGAGGTTGTAATCATTAACTCTGCTGTGTTGAACACCATCAATAAAAGCATATATATCAAGATCTGGTCACCCAGAGTGATAGCAGGACCCTCAGAGGACCTAATGAGATCTCTGAGGAGAAATACATCACTCTGGAGTGCTGTCATTTTCACCTTACTTTGCCATGTGTGCTGGGCAGCTGAGCTGGCCACAGATGGCGGATCGAGTGACCACCTCTCTCACTTTTCCGCCCTGCATTCATCTCTCTCTCATCTTCTTACGCCTCTCAGATGTTCAGTTTGGAAAAGTGCTGAGCAGGTCTTTTATGACATTGTCTAAAAAGTGCTGATATATTAACTAATCTCATTAATCATACCATTCAAACATTTGGGGTCAGTAAGAAATTTTTAAGAAATTAATACCAAGGATGCATTAAATTGATCAAAAGTTACAGTAAAGACATTTATGTTGTCACCAAAGAATTCCCTTTTGAATAAATGATGTGCTTTTAAACTTTTTTGTTCACTAATAATTCAAAAAAAAAAAAAAAAAAAATCATAGTTTCCACAAAAATATTAAACCGTTTTTAGTGTTGATAATAATAAGAAATATTTGGTAACACTTTATTTTAAGGTGTCCTTGTTACACATGTTACATGTACTTACTATTATAATAACAATAAATGATGCATAATTACATGCAAGTAACCCTAACCCTAACCCAAACCCTAATCTTAACCCTAACCATTTGTGACCCTGGACCACCTAGACCAGTCATAAGGGTCAATTTCTTTTAAAAATTGAGATTTATACATCATCTGAATAAATAAGCTTTCCACTGATGTATGGTTACTAGGACATGACAATATTTGGCTGAGATACAACTATTTTAAATCTGAGTGTGCAAAATTGAGATTTATACATGTCTGCTGTCATTTTCATCATTTAGGTGTTAATGATTGTTTATGGCTTTTCTCCGATCTGAGCTCTAACTTCATCTCCTTAGATGATGATGAGGAAGAGGAGTTGTCCAAATGAATTTCTTGGCAAAGCATATTACTAATCAAAAATTAAGTTTTTGATATATTTATGGTACCAAATTTGCTATAATCTTCATGGAACGTGATCTTTACTTAATATCCTAATGATTTTTGGCATAAAAGAAAAATCGATAATTTTGACCCATACAGTGTATTCTTGGCTATTGCTACAAATATACCTGTGCGACTTATGACAGGTTTTGTGCTCCAGGCTCACATATAGTAAGTACATGTAGTTAGTTATTATTATGCAGTACTTAAATGCATAATTACACTGTAACAAGGACACCTTAAAACAAAGCATAACCAAATATTTCTTGAGCACCAAATCAGCATATTGGAAGGATTTCTAAAGGATCATATGACACTAAATACTAAAGTAATAGCTGCTGAAAATGCAGCTTTGCCATCACTGGAATTAATTATATTTTAAAATAGTTAAGTTATTATAAATTGTAATGATATTTCACAAATAAATGCAGTCTTGGTGAGCATAAGAGACTTTTTAAAAAAAACATTTTTACCACAAATGGGACTGTGACTTAATTTCGATCGATTTCGATTTAAAATCGAAATCGTGACACCCCTATAAAACATTTGATTTTAACTGGAAATTTTTTGAGATTCAGAATCCACTTATCATTTTACATTTTGACTATGCTAATTTTTTTTTTCAATTAAGCCTCATGCAACAGATTCCAACACAGGTTTTAGATGTATATTTCGCACTTGCGCATATGGTAAAGGGCTACTTTAGCTTTACAGGTTTTTTTCCCCATGCTGTTCCTGGAAGCTCAGGGCAAGCTTGTGCTGTGGGAAGTATAGGGTTGCTGGACGGTGGTTTTATCGGCAGGCTGACAGCGTGAGGATGGATGTGGGAGACGGAAAGCTGGGCTATCACTGTCACCTTATAGACCTAGAGGTGCCACGCCCAGAATCAATGCCTGTCTGCCTGAAACACACTAGCCATCGAACCCAGCCTGGCACCTCCCCTATATATCAAACACGACCTGGCTGTTCTGCCAGCACCACACATATTGTTTAATATACTTATGAAAAAGTTCAGAGGTACAGAAGTTGAATTTGCATGGAAGGTGTAGCATTATTAGCTGCTGTAGACTGATGCCAAAAGATTAATGTAAGTACTTGTTCTGTATTTCTATAACCTCTGACCCTCTGTATTTTTCAGATGATGAAAATACTGACAGTGTGGAAGAGTGGACTGAAAAATCTGGTAAATAGATTATGTGCATTTATTAGAGAGGTGCTAGAAATTGACTAAAATGATTATTTTTTTTTATCTCTGTGTTTTAAATAAAGGGACTTCAGATTATGCAAATTATTACCAAGGCTTGTGGGACTGTGAAGCTGATGGACCCGATGAGTTGGCCTTCCAGAGAGGAGATGTCATCTACATCCTTAGCAAGGTCTGTGTTTGTTCCCTCAAGCTCTTACATAAACGCACACACACACACACACACACACACACACACACACACACACACACACACACACACACACACACACACACAAGGTCAGACTGTGGCTGTGTCCTTGGTTGATTTGTTAGTTGAAGCACTCTGCATGTATTTTGATTTTCTTTTCTCTTACCTTTGCTCTATTTATCTCCTCACTAATGATGAATAATACGCAGCTGGCCATAAGATGAGTCATATCGGTCAATACTCACTGACTTTCTCTTAGCAGCTATTCATTTACTGTATTCTAAATGACAAAGCTGCGATGGTCTTCACTCAGTCAATACATTCTCATTGTAGCATTTTACAAAGAAGGTCTCAGCCAAAATATAATGAATCGGGATTTGTGGCTTCTATTTCTACTGCTCTTTGTTCTGTTGATTATTCTATATCATTCACACAATTTAAGAAATGAATAGCATATCAGCAACACATCAGCTTTCTAACAAAGCAGTTACATTTCTAATGACTATTCTTACAGATATCCAAGAGATTTGCAGGTTACAAATTAAACCTGCTTTACAGCTTGTCATATTGACATAACAGGAAGCCCCTTGTACATCTGCGGTCTGTAGACCACTGAAGTACTGTGTTCACACAGGCACATTCTCAATAATAGGCTGTTGATTCATTGCTGTAGTTGTGTCTTGGAAAAATTGAGTGATCAGCCAAGCAAACAACTTTATTTGGTGTATTCGCTTTAATCTATATATTTTTGTGTCCTACAAATGGGATGTTAGCAGGAACACATAGTGTAGCTGTTTCTTAAATATACACCACTGCAAGAATCAATGTGTTTTAATTTTGCCTTTAACTGAGCTGTTATCTTAAAGGCATAGTTCATCCAAAATGAACACTCTGTCATCATTATTGTTGCAAGCCGGTGTCCTGACATTTTATCCTACCCGTCAGATTTTCCTACCAGGGTTTACTGCGCATGCGCACATCAATATCGCGTCCTTTTTCTCATGCTAAACAATGATTTTTAATGTATCTGCATTACTGAACGGGTAGGTTTAGGGTTGGGGTAGGTGTAGACTTTAATAAAAACACAATCTAATTGGTAGAAAAAAATATTTATTGTTGGTTTCCTGTAGCTGTATCTCTTCTAGCTACAACCGCGAATATAACACATTTTTTATGTATTTGTTTTAATTTTTGGGTAGGTTTATTTTTTTTTTGTTTGTAGACGTTAATAAACCATAACTTTACAGTAGCATTTTTCGTTGTCGAATTGTACTACCCATTGTTTTAGTGGGAGGTAGGAAAATCTGACAGCGTAGGACAAATCGACAGAACACCGGGATGACCTACTTTCTTCTTTGTAACACACATGGAAAAAAACATTTTAAATAATCTGTGTTTTTCGGCCATACAATGAAAGTTAGTGCAGTTCTATGTTGTTTTTTCATTACATTATTATTATGTTATATTATATAAATTAATAATTATATATATTTTATAAAAATATTTTGTGTTTTGCAAAACACACACACACACTATTTTATAAAAATATTTTGTTTTTTGTATAATTTTTTTTTAAATACTCTTATTTTGTATTTAATTTTTTTTTAAATATATTATTTTGCTTATACAGGTTTGGAACTTGAAGGTGAGTAAATGATGACAGAATTAAAATTTTGGGGTGAACTATCCCTTTAAGAAATAATTCTACTATTGTTTTTTTGCACTCTTGATTTTCAGTAATGAAATGTATAGATATGACAACTAATGAACCCTAAAGTCAGAATTAAATAACAGTAGAGCTAAAACAGATTTGATTCTGTTATTCAAAAAACAGTGAGTATATGTTACCTCCGCTGTAGTTGGTTATCAAAACACAGTAAGGATGTGCATGGGTCATTTATTTTTTATCTCATGCCGTATTTCTAATTTGTGTAAACAATGAGTCTAACCATCTCAGATAACTAGAGCCTTTCCCTGATTTTGTCATCATGCTGTTATTATATTCAGACAAGCTCTTACTTTTAATCCCTCTGTGACTGACATGTAATTGAAATAGCTTTTATTGATGGCAGTATTTTCGAAATGGATGCATGCACTTGTATCGCTCAAATCTAGCAGACCTCTTCGGATGCATTCTCAGACAGTGTGGGACTGCTGCTCTTGTTTTACGGGTGCTTCCCAGGAACGTTGACCTTACTGAGTGAAATATAGGCCGTTGGCTAGAACTCAAGCCCAACTCTAGCGGTCCCACTCATAAAGCAGTGGTCATAAAACCTGAGTGCATAAATTCTGCTGCACAGAGGCGTGGAGGGGAGGCCAAGTATATTTGTGTCAACACCGAGCGTAATTACAAGGTGATAAAGACGTGGAAAGTGCTAAATCAATTCTGTTAACCAACAGGTTTTTGAGGCAGCGCTATGATTGACCGCTGTGAAGTCACAAATCAAAGAGGTCGACAGCGCTGTCACAGCACTGGTGTAAGCAGAGCGTACAGATTAAAAAAGGCTCTCTCATCAGTCTTTATTGATCCACCACTTACAGTGAATAAACAGCTATTCGGCTCATCTACACAAATCACTACACATATCTATAATATGTGGGAGCATTTGGGAGTGTGATAGCACATGCACAAAATATTTCCTTCATTAGTGGTTATTATTAGAGTATTTTGGCAATAATTAGATGGAACATGGAAATTAAATTTAAAGGGATAGTTCACCACAAAATGCGAAATTTGTCATAATTTTCTCCCCCCCATTCTAAACCAAATAATTTTTAAAAGGATTTATTTTATTTTTTTTATCCATGTAATGAAATGTTCTGGACTGCACTGCCTTGTTATTCATCAAAACCCAACACTGAATTTCAGTACAGTCTCGATTTTGTTTTGTTCAATTTCACTGGTGATTCATTTTGTGTGCAACTGTAATAGTTGCACTATGGCTTGCTGTTTCCTTCAGATCAGCCTCCCTTGCCGCCATTGTTTCCCTGCTCATGCTGCATGGCTCCTTAGTTCAGAACACTTGAACATGAAATAGTGGCTAAGGCTATTTCCATCTGCCAGCTTTGTACAGCCTACTCAATCCTCAGGGCTGAAGAATCACAGCACCAGGACATTTGGGGATTTTTTTCTTCCTGTTCTAATCACATTGCATGTACGCTACATAACAAATGTACTTGTACTTGTACCGTGTCTTACTTTTGTAACTCTTGTTATTTGCAGCATAGTTTGTTTGCTGTGTTCAGTTTTTTCCTACATGTGTTGTTGAAAGGGCCCATGGAGATTTTTTTTCTTCTTCAACCATGCCATCCTTTTGCATTCCAAACTCTTAATTTATGCCCCTAGATTCAAAGTACACGACTCCCAAAGGTCAGACCCAACACATGCCAGAATTCCCACTGGGAATCCCCTTAAAATCCTGGAATGAGAAGCAAAGAGATTTATTGCACTAAAGATGGAGGCAAACTTCTCCAGGACCCTTTTAACATGCAAGCCCACCAATATCCCTTTCTTTAAGTTAGTCTTGGCCTTTCTACAGCATGTGCTTTACACTCTCACCATTAGGGGGCTGTAAACCAGGAATCTTAGATGCCAGTCTAGACAAGGTCCAGCCTAGTTTTAACCTCCAGATGCTCCATCAGTATGGCTGTGGACACTACTGCCACCTTCTGGCTGAAGATTGTAAGGTTTTTTCAAGCTGGGTGGCACATCTAGTGGTTTTTAAAACAAATGCTTAATGGTTTGACTTGAAAACCTGGCTAATTTTGCATTATGTTAAATGTATATTTTATATATCAAGTAAAATTTATATTTATTAATATATTTAATATATTGTTTATATATAGTTTGTGTCTAAAACAGGCTCATTTCACATTATATTTATTGTTTTTATTTTATATTTATTAACCATTTTATTTTATTATTTTTTATTTATATTTGCATTTTATGATTTTATGCTTTTAAACAGTTCAAACAGCTTTTAGGCTGCAATTTAATCTGATAAACATGTATGTTTTTGTGTAATTTTCTCATGCTCCACTGTGCAGGTTTTTACAGGTAGACATAAAGTGAATTTGCATATGAATGTGCAGTTCTCACAGACAAAACTGGATTGTGACTGTTATCTCCTCCCTTGTGGGACACATCCTCGTAAACTTCAGACAGATGACTGCTCCAGTTGGCCTCCCGCCCAGGGGGTCAGTCTCCTACAAAATGCCTAAAGAAAAGGAAAAGGTGCCATAAAAGAAATGGAAAATCCAGTGGAAATAGACACTCCTTTTTGAACTCATTCTCACACACTCATCTAAGGACCTGCCTTCTTTGTGGCGCTGTATAGACATATTGAGCTTTCTATTTACCAGCAGAGGCATCAGGGGGTGAGTCTGGGGTTCTGGGGTCATGCAGAAGGCAACGGTCATCTCGCGGTCAACTACAGTAGGTCATTATTCAGCCTAAGCCAATAGTCCAGAACTGCACGGAGGCCGCCCCCCTTACACTCTGCATAATTATTATAAATGGGAGGCCACATAAACAGCCATCATTACAGGCTCTCAGCAGCATACACAATCCACTTTAAATGCCTATTAAGTTTAAGTGCCATCAGTAATCCCCAAGTGTACTTTTACGACAGCAGATTATGTGGTCATCCATGTTTTTACTCCATGTCGCACCTTCGAACGCCCCGGATTTGGGATTAAATAAGGCCTGCGGTGTTCCCGCTCCGGTTTATTTGACTACGCCAAACAAATATTAATATTACGAGTTCTTAATGGCTAGCTACGATGAAAATGACATGCAAATGAAATGCACTGATTGAGATAAATTGAACGACGGCTGCCATAGCTCGAGCAGCAGATCAATACCTGTTCGCCACCTGCTGCGTCTGCTGCTTAGGAGTAGCAAATAACGTGACGTATTGGTGTTTGTCTTTTAAGATGGCTGGATGAGTGAGTCCCTGTGCAGCACTGAGCGTGTGGAGCCGATGCTTTACGATGCGAGTTAAGAAAAGAGAAGCAGGAGAGAAAAAGTGGAGGAGGGGGTTGTAGCACCTGAGTGCCGGGTTCAGCGGCGGGGCAATGAGAGACTTCCTGCGCTCCATCACTCCCAAGGCCTACCTCAGTCAGCTGGTGGCCAGGGGCAGAGGCCTCATGTCTCATTCTTATTACCATGTCTACTGCCTCCATGGTGTGTGTGCGTTTCTACTCGTAACCGGAAAAAATGAATGTGCGCGGGCACCGAGGGAGAGTTTGCAAATAAGGGAAATGATTAAAATGCGATCGAGGAAGGAGGCGTGCATACAAAGTGTGTCGTCTTAGAGGGAATTTATAGGGGACAGAGGAAGAAAGGGGTGATCGGTATTCTGGCGTTATTATAGACAAGAGTCACTTTTGAGCCTGTCATGATATTGTTCAAGTCAAGCCACTCCTTTTTAAGGCATCATTAGCTGTCAATCTGTCCCCTGGTCGCTGGAGAGCAATGGGCCCATCTGAATACCATTGCCAGCCCGCCCCCCTGAGTGTGAAATAAATGATATCAGTGGCACACTGCAGGTGTTGTCATGGCAACACACACTCTCGATAGCTCCCTGTGCCAACTCCGCCTTCCTCGGGAGAAGGTCGTGCGGAGGTCAGCGCCATCGTAGCGCCGCACGTCACTTTCACAGCAGCTGCCCACCAGACCTAGACCAAACTGAGACGCACCTGACCCTGTCCTGTTACAGAGAAGCTTCCCGAAAAGCCACCCATTATCCATGTCCCATGCAGTTCTTTCGGGTAAATCTCTATAACAGCCCTTTCTATGGTCAGGCACAGATTGGATGTCTCCCAAATGCCTTTAGCTGACAGAAGCATTGCCGAAAAGCAGATTGCTAATACTGGCAGGAATGAAAAGGACACGAGTCATCGAAATGGGACGGACTGCACTGGAATGTATTGACTCTCTTTCTTGTACTGCGTGTGTACTCTGTTTGAACCCACAGTTACACCATGTTGAGGAGGGTGGGGGGGTGGTGGAGGAGGCGTGTTGGATGGGAGGCGGTGCGGCGTGATCGAAATGGCTTGATCAGCCATGGATGCACCTGTAATTACGAGGAGTATTATACAGCAGTTTGTTTCAGTCCTCGCCATTCTAGAGATTGCTGATATACAGTTCATTCGAACTGGTAATTTTCACTCTTTTAACATTCTGCTCGTGTTTGCCAGAAATATTGTGATCTGTTTGTTAGTGGTGGGGATTTTTTAGTGACTCTTTCTGCAGGTTACTTAGTTACACCAGTAGGTGGCGACACACAACTGTCTATTCCTGAATATATCAGTGTTTTTGAACAAATTGGTTTCTCGAATGATTCAATGACTTACTTGAACAAGTGACACGATTCAATAAATGGTCCATATTTGTATGTCATTGAACAATGGAAAAGCTGTGCAGTAAAATGCAAAACGCCCTGTGTGAACGGTCCCTTCTGGCAATATTGGGACTAAAATGTAAGCTTTTCAATATTAACTTCTTGTTTAGTGAACTGTCATATGAGAACATCAATCTACACCTCCAACAAAAAAAAAAAAAAAAACATCTGCATGCGTCTCAAACAAAGAGCTCAAGTTCTTGGATGTACTGCTATACTGAGGCGTTGATGCCGCAACGGCATTGAGCTCACCGTCCAGATGGATTTTATTCCATATAGCATCATTAAAGCGGCTCATCTGCATGGGCTGAGGACTACATTAGGCTCTCAGCACTGTGGGTGTGCTTAAAGAGAGGAAGGTAATTAGTTCCTACTCTCCTCAGCAGGCAGCGGATGGATGACATGCTCATCATGTCTAAATGTACAGTGTGTGCTGCTCGAATACTAAAGCTCTTAAAACACTTCAGTCTTTCACTATCAGTGTATCTCGTGTTCTATAATCTCCTCATTTATAAACCCCTGTCCACCTGAATCTGTCTTCATTTATTAAAGGCCAGATCTGGGGCTCTCTCCACTCTAAAGAGCTTTGGCCTGGAATAGCTCTTAAAGGTATTTGAATTTGGAGAGGAGTTTATCAAGAGAATGTTACGGCGGAAAAACATGGAGATTCAAGAAAAGAATAGAGATTTCTTCTGCTTCGCTTAAGGCATCCAAAAGCCAATGTAATCCAAACACTATTAAACTAGTCCCCAAACTTATGTCAACATCTCTAGTGGCAATCATTGTCTCTAACTTCCATCAACAGATTCACCACACACTTCTTTAATTGGTAAATCGGTGTTTCAAGATTTGAATCAACATTTATATTTGCATTCGAATGGGTGTATGCAGGTGCATGAAATTTTGTTCTATTGTAAACATCCTGATACTTTGTTTTTATGTGCAGTTTTAAAGCCCTGATGATCCATACAACTAGGTAAACACACTTAAGAACAGCATAAGCACCTTCTCTCGCCACAGCATTTCTTTTTCTGTGATTCCAGAGATAAAAATGCTCATCACACATGCATCAGTTCCTAAGTGGCTAAGCTTAATGTTCCTATGACAGAAAACTGAATATGAATATAGAGTGAACATATTTGGACACAGTATATATGCAAGAACAACTAAGAAGAGTTAGTCTACAATAATGTGTTTATTTTATTTTGTATCTAATACATTGAAATTCATCCAATGTATTACTTTTGAACTAATATTGTGTGAACATATTAATTGAATGATCATTGACAAAATCCTCACACAAATCTCTGTATTTCTGTTTAAACTAGGAATATAACATCCATGGATGGTGGATCGGAGAGCTGGATGGTGCTATTGGCATAGTCCCCAAGGAGTTTTTACATCCTGCTTATATTCTATGAGGTACTTACATTCACAGGTCTTATGACATAAACAAGAACAAAGAAACTCAATTTAAACTTAGAATGAGAAATTGTCTAATTGTATCTATTAATGGACTTTGCACTGTTTTAAAGTTTCAAGTTTTCGAAATCACTTCAGCATTAAATCCAATTCCTCCATGCTGACACCTGCTGGAAATTATTGCAACTACAAAGAAATGGCAGCTTTATTTTAGATTCACACATTTAGAGTATATTATTCAAACTGGTGTTAAATATTTGTTTTCTCTTCTAGGTTTGCTTTTGTGGAGATCACAGAATGTTCAGTGTTATAACACTTCAACACCTGTCATGGTTTGGAAACTGTCACTGATTAGATTAGCATGTAAATTCAAGTAAAACTGCATTTTAGTCCATTTTTAGAACCTAAACCCTGAAACCAAATGAGGTTTTTTTTTTTTTTGGGTGGGTGGGGGATATTTAAGCCTTTTTATATATTGCATGATTAGTGTACACTAAGAGGCTTATCTAAATCTGTCACGGTTTCTGATTTTTTCAAACATAAGCCACATTTATTTAAATGGTATCCATGAGAAAAACATTTGTAGTACAAGAACTTTTTCAAACTTCTCATTTTTCATCACATAAAGTCTGTGTTATATTTCACCAGCATGAATGATTTAATACAGTTTTTTTTTATGTACAATTTAGACCGTGACTACAAAAGAACCATTGTTATAAGTTATTTAGTATGTTGAAAGGTCTTCTTAACTGCATTTGTATTTGAGATTGTTTAGTTCAGTGTTCTAGTAGCCATTTCAATGGATATTAGTCCATGGAAATAACCTGTCATACCACAGTTTAAGTAAAATAAAAAGCCTTGCCACTTTGGACTCATGTACTTTTTTGTGTAAAACTTTACTTATATTCATACAGGGACTGCAAGTCAAATTAGTTCTGTAATATGGATAGAAAAAAACAAAAAGCACAACCATAATAGAAGTTAATGACATGCTTTAAATATATTGTAAAAACAATAGTTTATTCAGCAAAATGTATCACTTTTAAAATGGAACAAAATGAAACCATAAAAAGCTTCCAGAATTTGATGAATCAGTTATTTCAGATGAAAATGTAACATTCCATCACGTAATAACTGTCAGCACACATTCCAAATAAAATCTCGCACAATAACTGCCTCGCTTCCACTTCAGCCTACATGTACATTTCAGGTGAACAACGTAACCTGCTTTAGTAAAATACAGCATCAATAAGAGCTTCTCTTCTTCTCGACCGGAGAAACCAACCATCATGGGTAGATCCGTAATCACTTAACCCCTAAGGAGGCTCTGAAACACTTGAAATGGAGAACTACATGGAATTTGGCTTTGCAAAAGAGAAATGAAATCCACTGTTGAAATCTT
The DNA here is from genome assembly GCF_018340385.1 of Cyprinus carpio. Lineage (NCBI taxonomy): Eukaryota > Metazoa > Chordata > Actinopteri > Cypriniformes > Cyprinidae > Cyprinus > Cyprinus carpio. Next base: position 15,212,200 of record NC_056608.1, read on the forward strand.
TCTTTAATTAAATAAAGAAAAACAAATCTGAGACAGTTTCCTCGGGACACATGTTCAGGCTCTGCCTTTATACATTTATACTGTCCACTAAGAAACAAAAAGAAAAAACAAAAAGGGCTTATTTTAAAGGGTTTAAAATGGGGACAATATTTTACAATCCTATCCTAAGTGGCATGTTCTATCAGGCAGGATTGAACGGTCCTTCTCTTGGCCTGGGTATAATGGGTGACAGGACTGCTCTAAAACCACCTGAAGACTAAAGCTAGCTCCAAATGGTGGAACAATGGGCCAAGAATGAAAGGGAAGGGGGATCTTAGTACAGAGCATCGGTATTGCTGCTCCTCGGCCTCTTGATCTTCTCAATGTTCTTCAGGATCATGTCATGTAACGTTACCTGCAGGACAATAGCATTTTATTACATCAGTTATCACAACAACTCCCAGACAGCAAATACAGTGGGGAAAATATTTATTTGATCCACTGCTGATTTTGTAAGTTTGCTCACTCACAAAGAAATACAAAGGGTCTGTAATTATATGGTAGATTTATTTTAACGGATAAAGACAGAATATCAACCAAAAATACAGAAAAAAAACATTATATAAAGGTTAGAAATTGATTTGTATTTCAGTGAGTGAAATAAGTATTTGATCCCCTACCAACCAGCAAGAATTCTGTCTCCCACTGATTGGTTGTGTGCCCATGTGGAACACAGATTTGCCCTGACACTTTAAGAAGTTACTCCTAATGTCAGCTCGTTAGGTGTATAAGACACCTGTCCACACAATCTGTATCTTCCATTCCAACCTCTCACGCCCACAAGGTCCCACTGCTCAAGAAGGCACATGTACAGGCCCGTTTAAGTTTGCCAAAGAACGTCTTAATGATTCAGAGAAGGCTTGGGAGAAAGTGGTGTGGTCAGATGAGACCAAAATTGAGCTCTTTGGCATTAACTCAACTCACCGTGTTTAGAGGGAGAGAAATGCTGACTATGACCCCAAGAACTCCATCCCTACAGTCAAGCACGGAGGTGGAAACGTGCTTTGGGGCTGTTTTTCTGCTAAGGGTACAGGACGACTTCACCACATTGAGGGTCAAATGGACGGGGATATGTACTGTAAAATCTTGGAGGAGAACCTCCTTCCTTCAGCCAGAACACTGAAGATGGGTCATGGATGGGTCTTCCAGCATGACAATAACCCAAAACATACCGGATCAAGAAGAAGCACATTAAGGTCATGGAGTGGCTTTGCCAGTGTCCAGACCTCAGTGCTATAGAAAATCTGTGGAGGGAGCTGAAACTTTGAGTTGACAATCGACAGCCAAGAAACCTTAAGGATTTAGAGAGGATCTGTAAAGAGGAGTGGATCAAAATCCCTCCTGAGATGTGTGCAAACCTGGTGACCAGCTACAAAAAAAAAAGTCTCACCTCTGTGCTTGCCAACAAGGGTTTCTGCAGTACTAAGTACTGTTTTGCTTGGGGGTCAAATACTCATTTCACTCATTGTAGTGCAAATCAATTAAACATCATATAATGTGTTTTTTTTTCTGGATTTTTTGGTTGGTATTCTGTCTCTATCAGTTAAAATAAACCTACCATAAAAATGAGAGACTCTTCATTTCTTTGTAAGTGGGCAAACTTACAAAATCATCAGGAAAACAAATAATAATTTCCCCCACTGTACATACTGACTTCTTTCTGTACATCAAAATAAAGAATCTTCAAAATCATTTGCATTATTACAGTTATAGCAATACTTACATATTGATTTCTCAGTTCTGACACTATGATCTTGAGGCTGATGTATTCTTTCTCATCAATCTCTGTCACCGTGCGACGATAATCCTCCTACAAGTCAAAATATATATTATACATATAGAAATTAACTACTGAATTCCTGATCTAAATGGTATGTGTGTACTTTAGATATAACTTACAACATGAGGGTATTTTGCTATTTTGGAAACCAGCTTTGCCCTTGTGATGTAGTACCTGTAAAACAAAGTTTTTTTTTTTTAAATGAAGGAAAACTTAAGTGTCTAATTCTTACTTTGACCAACACTGATGTGTTGTACCTGGATATCTGATCCAAGTAAGAAGCTGCTTCCCCTTCCACTGTTCTGAGTTCAGCCACCGTCTCCTCCTGTTATGAAGATAAACAGAATCACAACTCCAACTAAATGGCTGACAATATCTTTTTTATTTGACATTCCCCGACTTCCACTGTTATGTGTTGAGTCATTTTTTCCTCCTGTTATGAATTTAAATGACAAAACAACTACAGCAAATTGTGAGGAATCACTGCTTGTTCTTTTATATCTGCCTACAACAAATGCAGAAAAATGTGGCACCGTACCTGAATTGAGACACCAAAATTATTGCCATCTTCTATTCTTGGGATTAACAACTGAACCCACATCTTGACCTAAAAACAAAGAAAATGACATTTATCCACAACACTTTTAAAGAGTGAGAGCATGTCTGAGATTTTGGTTACATGGCCTTACCGTGTTGCATTTTTCTATGAGAGTTCTGATTTCAGGCTTGACTTTTTCAATCAGCTCCACCAGCTTGCCATTGCTTTTCATCATTCCACCTGGCATGACAAAGACCTTGGTCCCGCCAACTACAAACAGAAAGGCAAAACATTACCATTTAATCTAACGTGTTTTCAACTACATCTAGAGGTGGTCGAGTAGACAAACTCAAAATGTTTTAAACCCTGTTTACACCTGTATTTAGTGTTGTGACCTTGTGATTGGATTCACAAAACACATCTTAATACCAGGGCCACAGTTTAAGGTAGGGAAGTATTGTGGTATCAGTGCATATCAATGTTATTTTAGTCACTTGCCAAAATAAAGATGCTGTTTATTATTAGGCAGGAAAACTCACCTTTGTCATCTCCCGCACCATCTTCGAGTTTCCTCTTTTTAGCATTTTGCTATTGAGAAAATATTTCAAGATTACTTGCTGATCTTTTTGGTTCATGTCAAACAGACAACCTTTTGCACAAAGCAACAGAAACCTATCCTATTCAGAGACTTTATATCACCCTTTCAACCTGAGCTGCTTTTGACTAATTAATGAAGAAACTTAAAAATGGCCTCTTACCCCCTCAAGCCCATCGTGGATGTCTGTAAGAAGAATTGGGTCTGGCACAGTCAGATTGATCTCTGAATGAATTTCTTTCAGCTCACGGATATTAATTGTGGGATCCTATATACATATAAAAAAAATGATCTATATGTTATAAAAAATGTTCAAGTGGTTTTGAAAATATTTAGTGTTTTTTGTAAATATTAAGTAGTAAATGTCAAGAATACATAATTTTTCATTAGTAAACTTACCTTCAAAAACTGGTCAAGCTCTAACAGTTTCTTCGGGAAAAAGTTTGCAACCAAGTCTTCAGCCTAAATTTGAATAAATTAAACAATAAGCCGTCCAATAGTCACGAAACATTCATTTATATGTATAAAATCTGGATAAGTGCAGTAGTTCACCTCAGCTGTAATTCGTTCTCTGAAAGCATCAACCTGGCAAAACAAGCAATATTCATATATGAATATAATCCACAAGACATGCAATCCAAAAAAAAAAAAACGATATTTGTCGTCACAATTTATAATGTCGTGTCTTTGAAAGTCAATCTCTTTTAGAAAACACAACCTGCGGCCCTTCAATTTAAAGACGCTGAGTGTTTACACTTTACAGCATGTTCCATGTAATCGAGCTGTTTCCCGCTCTTTGTTATCTTTTTAGCCTCGCGATCTTCACCGTAATACCTTACCAACACAATAAACGACTTAAATATTCTTTTAACTTACTGATGTCAAAAACGTGCTAAAACCCACTAACAGTTAGGTACTTTTCCCGCAGCGACATGCTGCTGTGCTAAAAACACGCGGTTAACGCGCATGTGGGAGCTCTGGCTTCACTCTCAAGATTTTATATGTTTCATCCTCACATACTTTATTACAATATGTACTTTCCGTTTTAATTTACAACTGATTTCACAAGCATATGTGCGCGTAAAAGTTAGCTAACACGCTCACGAGGTGACTCACGCGCAAGCCGGCTAGCCGCAAGCTAACGTTTACAAACAACTCATCGGAGCGCTCTGTATTTAAATAAAGGAAGCGGAGAGACATTTACCTTTGTTTTGATTTCATTGTCCACCTTAAGAAGCGAAGACATCGTAATAATTCAATAAATGAGAGAACTAAGGGATTGTCCTAAAAGCATTCACTAACCGTGTGGCTCACTAGCTGCTGTCAGCCACAAGGCACTTGCGCGCTTCTAGATGACGTAAACGCTTCGCGACCATAGATGGGCATACATAGCTTTCACATCTGTTCTGCCGTGTGGATATATTTACTCTTCTTTTCAGTTTGAATTTGATGTCATCTGGAATATGCAAAATCATCTGACATTCATGGCAAAACCAAATCAATACAATATAGTGTACACGCCGACTTATCACTTATCACCAGTGCTACCGTGCTAAAACGGTATCTGTTTATAGATCTATGTTCGGGAAGACTTCGAAAGACGTAGCGTGCATGCGTACGTCATATTTTTTTTCTCTGTAAAACATTATTTGATGGAATCCCAAGATAAGTATCTATAACGACCAGTTAAATAACTTTACGAGTATTTAAGTATTTTTTATATTTTGTAATAATAATAATCATAATAATAATATATATGTATATAACATATATTACACACATATATTTAGTTAGTAAGTAAATCTGAGACACTTCCTCTGACGTGTGTTGGGGGCGTGTACGAATCTAGCGATGTAAACAAGAACGCAAAAGACAAGTCTGACAGTGTTGCCAGCACCGCGGGTATTTAGAGCGTCACATCCCCGCTTCAAACGCATTAGTTGACTCTGGCTGACAGCCATGAACCTCCCCGTCACTGTCAAAGTGAACTTTAGGGGCAACGTGAAGAAATATCCTGTCTTGGACACGAACAAAGCACAGTGGGAGACTGTGGAGGCCTGGGTAAGGAGTCATTAAGCCTTGCTGGGTGGCGTTTAGTGGGGACGTTTACATTACTTGCTCCTGGAAGGCCGTAGCCGAGGCCTACATAAACAAACCTTAACCGGGGGGTATAAGACGTTTATCCTTCAGTCAAAACATTTAATCCTATTATATAGCAGATATGTCTTAAGATATATCACAGTTGGGTGTTTTATACAAACCCTTGTGATATAAATTGCTGCAATATCTGTCATTTGTACTTGACCTTTCTGTTCGGCCATAAATCAGATCACAGCTTGTAAATAAAGAGTAACGTTGGAGAATATCGATTTTCTCTCTGATCTGCTTGTAACTCTTCGACGTCTTTAAAAAAATTCTGCAGTTCCTGACGGTGTTTGTTTACGTTGTTACCTGACTTAGTGCCTTTTTATAACTTCTAGATTAAAACCACATTCGGGTTGAGCCATTTTCAAGTGAAATATTTTGACGAGGACAACGAGGAGGTAAATGATAATAATTTAATAACGAGTTTATATCATTTTGAATATACAGTATATGTGGTTTAGTTTTACATTGATGGATTGTATTTTGTAAAGTATGGCTTTGACAACAGTCGGTTGACAATTAAATTGTGAATACATTTACAATTAAATTTTGTAAATATAATTTAATTTATATTACAAAAATAATTTATAAGTACTTCTATTGGCATTGTCTTCTTATATTTACAGGTGTGCATAAACAGTCAAGGTATGTAATGCATTCAGTCACCAAATATGTCATCTGTAGTGTTCAAATATTGATATCATAGTGAATCTAAAATATTATTGTTTATATTATTTATTTTATGTTATTATCACAGATGAATATACAGAAGCTCTAAAGGTAAGAACACCAATATTTTTTCAATCTTTTGTGTGATGCACAAGCCAAAGCTGAGCCATGCTGTTATCATTATAATTATAATTCCAAAAAAAAATAAAAATTCCCCAGGCTTTTAACATAGTTGTCATGATTTGTATTTTTATTTTTTATTTAGAGTGCATTTAAACAGGCCAACCAGCTACACATGAATGTCTATAAGATGAAGGGTCAGGCAGAGGGTGGTGCAGTGAAGGCAGAGCTAAAAGAACTAAAGATAGATCCCAGACCAGCTCCGCCGTATCGAGCAAGGGTCAAGATGGCAGACAAGGAGACCCAGGTGACCCCCGAGCGGGACTCGGTAAGCAGTTTGTTGTAATTAAACTTACTATATGCCATATTTATAGGGTTAGCTGTTCATTAGTTCATGCATTACTTGTTCAGTAAGATGTTGTGAATAATTATGGACTGTCCTTATTGCAGGCTGAGATTATTTCAGACTGAGAAAACCTGTTTCTGTTGTTTTCCTTAAACAGGCTGTGGCCAAAGAAAACAAAGGGATGAAAACCGAGGAAGAAGCAGTACCAACATGGTTTAAATCCTACATGGACAGGGTACTGTATCCTACAAAAGTCAAACTGATAATTCTATAGATCTTTGCTTTTGATTTTTGATTTTTAAGAAACTAGCATGTCATAATAAACACTTTAATTTTGAATCTGGTCCAAATTGTTACAGAATTGTTCTCAATCTTCTTTGCAGTTCAAAGATCAAGTGGTAAGGGAGGTGGTGGACAGGATGTGTAGTGAGTTTTCTGGTCAGTGTTGCACACACAGGGCCTTGGATCCTCCTGCAGAGGAGCCAAGCACCTCTGGCACTCAGAAAGCTACAAGCTCCACCACGCTAAGGGCCTCTAGCTCAACTCCAAATTGCAGTAGTTGCAAAGGACCAGCCACTGGAGGAGGATATCAGTGCAGGTGAGAGTGTCCTAAAACTTGTCTTACAAATGATACTTTTGAAAAATATATAATAAGCAGACATTATTTGAAAAAAAAAAAAAAAACTGAATTACAGGATGTCAAATGTAAAGCTTACTATTTAACATTTTCCTCCTTCTGTGTGCAGTGTTTGTCCATCTTGCATCTTATGTGAGCCATGTAGTCATAAACACGATCCCAGCCACAACCTAAAGAGAACAAGGACTCCTCTGTCTGTCCCTGAACGTGGAGTTACTCCGGAACCCAGGCAAGCCAAAATAAACACTTGTGTACAGCACGATGTTGTGTATTATTTTAGGGCTGTTCAAATCCGATATTTTAGGAAACAAATCTGATTCCAGTTTCTGGTTCTGGGATCAACTCTAGAATTGATTCCTCACTGTTGTTTGGGAAGAATATGTTCACCTAATCTGACCTGAAAAAGGCTATTAAAGAGGAGTCATTTCCCTTTGATGGAATCAGTTCCATCGATTTAGAATTGTTTTGATTCCCACGTCTCAGAATTGAGAAATGATTCCAGCCCTAGTATCTTTTACGTAGCCTGAAGGGTGTTAAGATATATAATTGTACTTGCTAGTTGAATTTGATTAATTTGGGCTCCTTCTCAGGTTTCTGAGGCGGGGTGACAGGACGGTGCGAAAAGCTGAGAGACAGCGGCTGAAAGCTGAGCGGAGGCAGCTGAAGGCTGAGGTGAAGGAGATCAAGAAGAAGCTGAGGCTGGAGAAGAAAGGTCTGCTATGGAGTGGAGCCTCCAATGGGACCAGCAGCTCGGGCCTTGCCCCCGCTCCCGGCACATCTCTAGGCCCAGGATCAGCCCCAGCTCCGGCCCTGTGCCCAGACCCTCAGACATCCAGTCCAGAGTAAGGGCCACACTGAGAGGGGTCAGGGCTGGGTTGACCTCCCTACCCAGCCCAGAACAATCATTATCGAGATTATCACATTGTCTGTTATAGTTGAGTTATCGCTGGCAAGTGGATGGAACTACCTCAAAATGCACCTGCTGCCTTTATGTATTACGTCCTTTTTGTACTTTTTTTGATATGAGCTTCAAGGAAAAGACAGACGCTGAAACAAAGCTGTTCTGATGATCCTCTGTGCACTCAAACCAGGGGTCCCAAGGTCTCCTGCTCCACCTTGGTGCCCACAATGACTGCCTTGTTTCTGGATGAGAATCTACCAGATGGCACTTGTCTGGAGCCGGGCACCAAGTTCATCAAGTACTGGAAGATGAGGAACACTGGCAACATCAGCTGGACTTCGGATACCAAGGTACCTTTTGAAACTCACCATAGCTTGAAAAGAATGTGTCTCCACACATGTTGAGGGCTGCATTTGCATGTGTGCTGTGTCTTTTGTAGTTGAAATTTATGTGGGGCAACCTGACTCTGGGATCACGGGAGCAAAAAGAAGTCGCAGTGCCCTTTCTGCAGCCGGGTCAGGTTGGTGTGGTGAGCGTGGCGTTTGTGGCGCCCCTGCTGGAGGGCACCTACACCTCTCACTGGCGCCTGGCACACTGCGGGGTGCAGTTTGGGCCTAGAGTGTGGTGTAGCATTGTGGTGGTGCCAAGTGCTGAACAGAAACCCACCCACTGCAGCAAATCACTGGTGAGTCAACTTTAAACCACAGTACCTTAATGTTTTTAAATATTGCCGGTTTAAGAGTTAACGATTATGTCAACTGAGATCAAATACTGTAATATCTTCTCTTATAGAGGACAGATCTTCATTTAATGAGGAAAGATGGCATGTTCTGGTCAGGCACCAGAGATTGTGAAGCCTCCACCCGCTCCCGGAGAGAATACTACATCCCCTCTGTGGACTTATTGATGGCACAGGTAGTGCGTTTTTCAGACACAAAGACGCCACCTTATGTTTGTTCAATGATGTGTGCTTAACTAATGTCCAAAGTCTTGTTGTTCTCCAGGATCTGTTGTCCTTTGAGTTGCTGGATATAAACATTGTGCAAGAATTAGAGAAAGTCCCAGTCAACGCTCCAGCTGGTAAGGCCTCATTCTGGTCACATTTATGTAATATTTCCTCAGGGTTTGTTCCTCAACGTCATGTACATAATTAGTCTGGCCTCATTTTTAGAATAATTGTGTAATTTCCTCAGATATGACCTCCTCTGTATCTCCACTTCCTCATAATGGACCCTTGCTTGGAAAGCATGGAACGGGGTTAAGCAAAGTCGAGGCGGGACATTCAGGCAGGAAAAAAAGTCAAGGTTAGAGCATCTTATGTGGAATTTGAATTACTGATATGTAGTTGCATCTAACAACCCGTATTGATTATATCTAAGTAATGTCTAAATAGCAGGATATTCCCTGTAAAGCTGAACTAAAGCAGAGTTACTCATTTGTTATTCATGAACTCGTAAATCTGTATTTGATGTATAATCTGTTTAAAAGTTTGGGGTCAATGAGATTTAAATGTTTTTGAAAGAAGTCTCTTAAGTCCATAATGGCTGCATTTCATTGATAAAACAGTAATGTTGTGAAATATTACAGTTTAAAATAACTTCTATTTTAGTATATTTTAAAATGTAATTTATTCACGTCAATGCAAAGCTGAATCGTCACCTGATGCTTCAGAAATCTTTCTAAAATGCTAATTTGGTGCGCAAGAAACATTTTGTTATCAATAGTGAGAATATTTGTGCTGCTTAAAGGGATAGTTCACCCAAAAATGAAAACTCTGTCATTAATTAATCACCCTCATGTCGTTCCAAACCTGTAAGACCTTCGTTCTTCTTTGTTTTCTTTCCAAGTATTCTCGTAGCTTCATAAAATTAAGATTGAACCAATATTGTCATGTCACATGGACTATATTCACTTATGTCCTTAATACCTTTCTGGGCCTTGAACGTGTCAGTTGCATTGCTGTCTTTGCAGGGTCAGAAAGCTCTCTGATTTCATAAAAAAAAAAAAAATCTTGTGTTCCGAAGATGAACAAAGGTCTTACTAGTTTGGAATGACATGAGGGTGAGTAATTACTGACAGTGTTCATTTTTGGTCAACTATTTGCAGGGTCAGAAAGCTCTCTGATTTCATATAAATAAAAAAAAAATTAGTATTTATTTGAAATAGAAAAGAGTTTCTTAATTGTCGCTTTTCATCAGTTTAAAGTATTAATTTCTTGACCCCAACCTTTTGAACGGTAGTTCTAAATTAACTTGTAATTGTTTTTGCCAATAAATTATATTAGTTTTTTTTTCCTCACTCACTTTTCTACTAAAACTTCAGAGTAGCACAATGTACCAGGAGGATAAATGACCTCTAATTAGTTTTTTTTTTGTACATTTTACAACCAGATTTAAAATGATCTGTTTATGAATCAAATCCTTTGTGATTAAATCATGGGCAAGTTATTGATACTGATGTGGCTTGTTCTCTGTTAGCACTGCAGCCTCAGAGACAGAATGAACTTCTGGATGTTCCCGGCAGTGAGGAAGGAGATGAAGACATCAGTGGGACTCAGTTTGTGTGCGAGACTGTGATTCGCTCTCTCACTCTTGAGGAGGAACCTGAGCGCAAGCCTCAATGCAGGACTCGGCCCAACATAAGGAGGCATGACGGTGAGCTTCCGTCTGCTGTATTAGTGCTTGCAGAATTCAGGGCTTTGCTTGTTTATCCAAAATATATTTCAGATGCCACTATCATTTTGCTAATTTAGCTTCTGATTATTTTACAGTTCATGATGTTGCTCGCTATCAAGAGAGATCATTGCTGGTGACGAACAACAGACCTTTTTCAATCATAAACAGGCCTGAGGCTCCAGTCCCTGTTATAACAGAGGAACCTGCCATGCCAGGTGTGCATGTTCTTCCTTTGTTTTTTTTGTTTTTTTGTTGTGTTTTTTTTTATGTCACTGTCGCTTAGACATACTGAAAGTGCAACAGTTACTATGAAAGCAGTTTGCCCTTCCGCTTGGGCTTGCTAATAGTAAAAATGCCTTTTCTGCTTGAGCTGTTCCTTCTTTCAATTTACTCTTGGTTATTTTCACAGTCCTTTCAGAAGCATTGATTGGCTCAAATGAAAACCTCTATACCGACCCAGCTGCACAAGACGAGAATGAAGAGGAAGTGGAACAAAAGGGACATGAAAATGATCAAATAAAAGAGGAAGAAGCAGGAGAGTGGGATGAGGTGAGCAGCCAGGTGTCCTCTGCCTCATCAGAGGACTACATTGTCATCCTGCCTGACTGCTTTGATACTTCCCGGCCCCTGGGAGAATCAATGTATAGTTCAGCAATGTCCCAGCCTGCAGTCCCTCTTGCCAACGAGCCAGAGGTACCACAAATCCAGAGTACGGCCGAAGGAGAAAACGAGGAGCCCATCCCTGTTCCAGCTCTTCAAAACAGCCTGAACCGTATGATTTGATCAGTTTATCAACTGGACACTTCTCCTCTAATTCCTGAGATGATACATCCACCCATAGCTCTTTCACCACCTCCATCTCTTCGAACCCACAGGTTAAAAAATATTCAGAGAATCCACAAATTTTTTTTTAAACTAATTAACAATCTGGAGTGAATGCAGTGTATTATTATGCACTGATTTTGTTTTAATCGCTTCATGATTCTTCTGAGATCAGTGAGATCTCATGATCTTGAGTCAGGACCAGGGGCCTCTGAGGACAACACCTCATGTCAACCTGACGATGACTCAAGTGGTGAGTTTCCATGACTCTGTGTCAAAAAAAAAAAAAAAAGTATAACTCAAACTTAGGTTAAATTTTCTCGACTGTATGCAGCTGTTAACATCATACAATGTTATTTTTTAAAATAAATAACTAAATAAATGTAAACATACATTCTAATTACTTTTTATTTATTTATTGTTTTGGAAGTAGTGTCAAGCATTTTTAGGTTAAAAGTTTTTATAGTGTGAGGAGGTATGAAGAATTCACCAAGAAAAAGAAAAAAAAATACAATTTAAAAAATATAATGAGAGATGTAAAAATTAAATATTTATTATTATAGACAGGCATTTATTTCTTTAGTTTTGTACTTTGTTTTATTCAAATAATCAGTAAGACTGTCTTTGACATTTTAACTAAATGTTTTGTAGCTAAACTAGTTATGTAGCTTTGAGCCTTTAAAAACAATGTGACAGAATTGCATGTGTTCTTTGCTCTAGGTTGCAGATCAGTTCATTTAGAGGCCCCTGTTAGTGCCTTTGAGACCTGCGGCTCCCAGGATCTCAGGTAAAACAACACCGTGAGGTCATCCTTTTGAGCTATTGTTCTGCATACATGCATTACAGACATCACATTATAATATTTAGCTCAGGATGCATTTATTTCAGGAAAGAGAGAAGGTTCATGTTTTAAATGTCTACTGAAATGTAGTTTTTTTTTTTTAATGCACCTTTTTCTCAAGCTGAAAGCTTGAATGCAGCAGAAGAGGAAGTAGCTCTGCAGACAGGGTTTCCTGTGGTTGACCACAGCTGTTTTCTTTGTTGTCATAGTATGGTTAACATAACACCTTTTTTTGTTGTAAATATAAAAAATATCTTCAAATATGCACACTGTTTAGCACAGATAGGTTGAGTTATGGATGTTCACTAAGCTACTTCTCTTCTAGTTTTGCTTCATGACGGTTTCATGAATGTCTCAAGTCCTTCTGTTTTTTGGCATGCTACTATTGTGACACGACATTTTGTTCCTGTTTATATTCTTCTGCAGGGCACATCACGGTGGTCTGACAGAGGGGCTGGTGAAGGGAGCTCTCTCTGTGGCTGCCTCTGCTTATAAAGCACTCTTTACAGGCCAGAGCACACCTGCACAGGTGAGATATTTTTCCTCATCAGTGCACAACACACTAGACTAGAGCATAAACAGCCACCATATATAGTGATTGGGTTTGGCAAGATGTCTCTGAAATAAGTCTTTTATGCTCACCAAAGCTTTATTTGATCAAAAATGAATGATAAACAATAATATTGTGAATTATAATTACATTTATTCCTGTGAACTTTTAGCAGCCATTACTCCAGTTTTAAGTGCCACATGATCCTTCAGAAATCATTCTAATGTGCAGATGCTCAAGAAACAATTCTTATAGTCAATGTTGAAAAGAGTCGTGATGCTTAAAATTTTTAGGGAAACCATGATATGTTTTTATTTTCAGGATTCTTTGATGAATAAAATTTTCCAAAGACCAGCATTTATTTGAAATAGGAATATTTGGTAACATTATAAATGTCTTCTTTTCCACTTTTGATCCATTATATGCATCCTTGCTAAATAAAACCATTATATTTTTTTATAAAAATCATACTGATCCCAAACTTTTGAACAGCAGTATACTATTTCTAGAAAACAACTGTATGTTGTCCTGTGTTTTAGATACTGAATCATATTATTTGCATCATGCATTGTGTACTCCAGTCTGAATTTTCTGCATTCTTTGTTATCTCTAAATCCTAGACTTGGCATGTGATTGTCCTTTAACATACTAACTTTAGTCTGGTTGTCTTTCAGCGGCCTGCTGTTGACCCAGCCTGCGAGGATGCCTCCATGATGGCTGTACTGCAGGAGATGGGTTTCAGTAACCAGCCGCTCAATCAAAGGTTGCTGAGGAAGCATCACTACAATTTGCTTGATGTTGTCAATGAGCTGGTGCAGTTGACCGATAGCGAATGGCACATCTCAAGACATTAGGAAGCACAGAGCAACCTCAATAAAGTGTAATAATTGTAAATGATTTCATCGTGTTGCAGAATTCTGTCAGAACTGGAGTGGGGTGATGATGAAATGATCTCTGATGTTGTTTTGTTAGAGAAATAGTTTGGACTCTCGAAAAAGAGAACTGTATCACTATAACTGACCATAGCTGCAATGATGCAATTACTTGATTGTGAAATTTTAGTTTCATTTTTATATAGGACATTATGAATGGGGAAACAACATAAGGTTTATTAGGCAGTCTTAATGCTTTCTTTATTCAGTGTGTGTGCCCTACTAACACATAAAGACTGTTGTTAGCTAGGCTTCAGGTATCTTTTGTACTGGTTGATTAGATAAGAGGATAAATTTGAGACAATGTCCAGAGGGTTTGGTTTGTTTGAGCACTTTTGCCTCTCAGAGGAAATATATAAATAGAAAAGCCTGTATTGATTTTGTTATTTGTCACAGTGACCTCTATATTTGTATATCTTATTTTAAATCACACTAATTCATGTCATACTAAGGTGTTGGGAATGTGCAATGAGTGTTTTAGTCATTCTTAACACAACCAGTGATTGATTGGTCAAGAGTTTTTGCTAGGCACCAATTTTGGACATCTTTGTCATCTTCATGTGCAATGTATTACTATGAACTGAAGGCTTATCAACATGGCTTTTTGTGTCCAACAAAGTGAATAAAAAACATTCCATTATCATTTCTGTGGGTTTGAGTTATTTGCATTGCGTAAGCATGAATCGTCTTGCTATTGTAAAAGTCACCCCAATCAGCAAAACTTGTTTGGTTAATGTACACGCATCTGACTTGCTGAAACAACAGAAAGTTCTAAAGGTTAAAATCATTACTCCTTTAGTCAGCTTCCTCCTCTGAGACAGGAACTGAGCACAGATTCCCCAACCCCCAAGATTTTGTTTTTGGTATTTCTGTTGATTGTAAAATGATAGCCCAAAAGAAAGAAGAATTTTTATATTTGATTGCCAGATCCTTACTGGATTCTGTAACAGAAAACTCTTGTTTTATAATGTTTGTACTGGAAGAAGATGATGTAATAGAAGTCCTTTAAAAAAATTGTTTAGAAAATAAATAAATTCACTTCTCTTTTAATATTTTAAATTGGTGATTTTTTTTTCTTCACACAACACATTTAGAAAACATCTTCAAAGGCTTGACACTAATTTCAATATAATAATTCCAAAAGTATGCAATTCACTGCAAAATGCTGTTGTCTCTAACGATTGTCCATAAACACGCAGTCTCGATTACAATCAGCAGATTGCGACACCAAACAGCTGAAGAGGATCAAAGCGGGTGGTAGGTGCGCACTCGAGACTTCATACACGAGTCTAGAAGGAAAGTTGCGTGTGGTGTCTTCATAACCCACGAAAGAAATGACATTAATCTGCGGGAAACAGTAAATCGAGATATCAAACAAAAATGTCTCGATGAATTCACGGTAGGTGGAAAAGTGCTTTGTGGAGATTTGACAAACGCATTTAGTAATGTTATGACTCGAGAACATGTGTCATGACGTTGGTTAAGGAAAGTAACATTAATTCAGCCAGTCTTTTGTGATTTAAAACAGCCAAACCGTCCTGACACTGTGAGGTTGAGTGTACGCTTGTATCTCCCTTAAAATGGTGTTCGTTTTACATATTACGACTTGTTTAAACGCATAAATGTTGCCTATCTAGACGCATTTGGAGTCATCTTGAATTGCTACAAATGCTTTCTAGACGAGCACAGCTCACTTCATCGGTTGTTTTGCAGTTTTACAGCTTGACGAAATTAACTTACCTAACTGTAAATACGTTTAAAATTGCATGTCCTTTAGCTATCATAATCGTTATTGTTTGTAAAGTTGGATTTATATATATATATATATATATATATATATATATATATATATATATAAATTCTAAATGTTTGCACTAATGTCACGGAAACTGCCATTTAAGGTCTTTGATCAAATTATGAAACTGTGGTTCATAATGATCTTTGGAGTTTTATTGTGGAGCTTTATTGTTCATTTGGGGCCGTTTTACTGTGTGACCTACAATGGATGTTCTGGAGACAGTTTGGTTCATTACTGTAATGTATAACTAGAACAATACCCTCACTTTTACCCTAACCTTAAGTAAAAGACTTTCTTTGCAATTACGTACCTACATACAACAGACAAACCTTAGTGAAGCTCTCTTACTGTTTATCGTAGAGGTCTTTAGTTTTGACCCTTCAACTTCTGGAAATACAGCATTATGTCCCAGAATAAAAATGGAGAGAAGCGGAGGCTTTCCAAATGGTTGGACTATGGCAGCATCAGTGGAGAAGGACAGACGGATCCATGTCCTACCTGCCAGGGCACAGGACGCATCCCGAGAGGCAAGTTTCAGTGATTCTGTTGACAGTAAATAACTGTATTAACTCATTTTCTTATTATTGGTTGACAATAACATTTCATTTGTAGTTTTGGCTTTTAACACACTCACCCTTATTCTGTCCATCTTGTCTTAACATCCTCAGGTCAGGAAAACCAACTTGTGGCAGTCATTCCTTGCAGCGACCAAAGGCTGAAACCTCACCACACGTCAGTATCACTATGACACGTAGACTATACTTCTGTAATTTTCAGTTTCAGCGATAATTTTTTTTTTTTTTTAAATGTGCTTTGTAATGTCAGTTTTCTCAAAATGATGTACAATGTGCTTTTACGTCCCACAGGAAACTGTATGTGTTTATATCAGTGGGGCTTTGCCTCTTGATCTGCTCCCTGATCCTGTTTTTTCTCTTCCCACGGAGTATGGATATGTCATCTGTAGAACTAAAGTCATCTATGGTCTATTTCACTCCAGATACAGTAAAAATGGTGGTCACGGTAAGTGAGTAAAGAGGACACACTAAGATTTTCCTGATGAATTGCAGTGTATTTATTTTTGTATAAAACTTGTAATCCTCTGTCCATATTATCCATTCTTCAGCACGAAATGAACCTTACCAACCAAAACTTTGTCAGTATCACAGCTGTTAACCTTAGTGTGCAGTCATTCATTTTTGAGATGGTGGTTGGCAACAACAAGTTGCCCAGTGTCTCCATACTGCCTCCTCGATCACAGAAAACGGTAAAACTTTATGCAAACTTATATAACATAAATGTGTTAAAAAAGGCATCTGAAATCTAGGAAGAAAAAAGTTTCTTATCTTGACAATCAAAACAAATCTAAAATAAAGATGTCATTTATCTTTCTTTCATCTTTCAGATTAAAGTTATAGCTGACATTGTTATTGATGACCCTGGCCTTAAGTAAGTCATACTTCAGTCAATATCTATGTATTGTCAATAAAGTCAATCAATCATTATGTACTGTTTTCCATTATAATCCCAATGTATATGACATCATTAACTCTCAGAAACTTTCTTTAATGTCTGTTCCTTTCACAGTAATTACTGCAAGTCACGTTCCTTTCAGATTCACACCTTATTCTTGCATTTGCAGTAAGTATTCATCCTTATCTTATCAAAGTATGCAGCTTTATTTTAAGATTTTTGTTAGCATGCTATTTGACTGAATCACTGACCACTGGTCAGCATTTGTTGACGTCTTGTGTCTAATGCTATTCACTATCAGCATTTATTCAACAAAAGTCTTGTATTTCAATCCACATGTTATGTTAAGTCATGCCACTGATATTGTACATTGCCACATAGAGGGGCTGTATATACAGCCAGTATACAGCTAGTAACACCTGTAAAGTTAAATATTTAAATAGATAATATCTAGTCACTAGATCTCTTGAATCTTACTGATACATTATAGAAACAGGTTAAACAAGTTTACATTTAGCCACTGCAGTCCGTCTAAAGAAATATGCAGCGATGTTCATCTTGGTATGACACATGCTTGTAATCCTACAATTGCTTCTGCTTGTCAGTGTTGGTTCTCAAGCAGGGGGCTGAAGACCACTAAGGGGGCCTCAACAATTTAGAAATTTGCAGAGGCTCCCTAACCACTGTTTTAGACCTCACAAGCACAAGTTATTGTATTCATGTACCATGAAATGTTCTCTAGAGATCAGTTTTTGTTTCAAGGAGCTCAGACCAGCCTAAACTGAAAAATCCTTGCAAATCAAATTTATTATAGGTCATAACACAGAAATGGTCACAGTGGTTAAACCAAGGGAGTTTTTTTCCCCCCTGACTGTCAGTCATGTGACCTTTATGCACTTTGATCTATACTGAAATTTTTTATAGGTTATAAAGTGCATGACAAAACAAAACACGCCATAGTAAAATATATAAACTACTGTTCAAGTTGGGATCATTTTAAAGCCACTCCTTTCTGTTTTATTCATGTGATGGCAAAGCTGAATTTTCAGCAGCCATTACTCCAGTCTTCAGTGTCATATATATATAATAATATGCTAATTTGTTGCTTATATTTTTATTATTTAAAGTAAAATTGTTTGTGTTCTTCACAGACTGACTATCAAAGTCTCCTACCTGTCCCATTCAGAGCAGATGTCTACAGATGCCTATGAGTATATTGACTGTGGAGTGAATTCAACTATGCCTCATCATTTTCCTCTGCTTTGAGACAAAACCATTGCCAATGTATGGCCATGAATGCTGATGTTATAATAATCAGAACAGGCTGCTTTCAAAAAGATTGCCATTTTATGTTATAGATTACTACCATTCATTTAAATGGTTTTTGACTATAATGAGAGTAACATATAATACACTGTAAATATCACTGGAACCATGAATGTGCGCTGTTAACGTAGACCTCTTTTCTTGTATGTTGATTTGTTAATTAGTGTTTACATGATATAAATGTGTTTTAGAATTTGCACAACACGAAATTGCACATTAAATGACCTGCATTTTATTTGTTGAGAATTCTTGAGCAAATCCAGCCAGAACTGTTAGACACCCAGTTCTGTTTTAATTAGGATTATTAAACCCAACAATAAAGTCTGGTTTTTCGATGAAATACACTTTAATATTGGAGTTAGTGATATCCAGTAGTCTGGCCTTCATCTTCACCATTGCTGGGAATACTGCAGAGACTAGAGCAAATGAAGCACACAAGTAGATGCTGGTTTTTCTGGATCGTCTCCACATAAGCTCTTTAAATATTCACTGCAATATTATACATTGCCATTATAGTCAAAATAGTAAAGTGAAATATTCAAATATATAATGCCCCCCACTGGAATTGTTGAATCTCACTGATACATTATAGAATCAAGTTAAACGTTTATATTTAGCCACTGCAATGTGTAAAAATGATGCAGTGATGTACTCACTGTGTATCTTTTGTTCATCTTGGCATGACACTTGCAAACGCATTGCTTGTCAGCCTCTAAAGAACACAAATAATATATTTACACTGATTAGGATTCTATTTTGTTGTCAATTTAGTTTTTTTTTATCATTCAAATTCAGTCAACTCTAAAGTGGTGACTATGTTCTCAATGATATGCAATGACCTGTTATTTTAAGCAGCTTTACCTTGAGACTCACTGGACACTGCAGGTTCACAGGGTGTCACAGGTGCCGTAGACTCTTCTTTCTTTTTATCTTGGTTGCCTGCCTAAAAAAGCAATAAAAATCCATGCTATATATATGAATTTGAATATATATATATATATATATATATATATATATATATATATATATATATATATATATATATATGCAATTAGGATTTTTAACGTGGGCACCTGCATAACTCTAGCAGACAATCTGCGGTCCAGCGCCTGCTGACGGCGACGGGCCTCCCAGTGCATGGCTGACATGTTACACCACCCGCTGGCCTGTAAGAGAGACCAAGTCAATGTGAAGTAACCTGAGACCATTTCCTGATTAATGAAATTCAAACCCAGATGCTGAGATGTTTTCTCTGTCATGACACTCATAAAGAAATAAACACTGAACTGATTTCTTAGCTGCTCATAAATGTTGACACTACAGGTCAAAACTGACATAGACAATACCCTTTATGCCATAAGGTAAACAAACCATTTGTAATGTAACAATGCAGTTTTAGAATTGTAGTGAAACATTTATTAGTCTTGTCCTGTGCCATTCATCTAGTGCAAGCCTGATACCGTTACAACACGTATGTATGTAATAGGCAAAGTAAAAGCATGCAACAGTTTGTCCTAATTTAAGACAAACTACACTAAATAATATAAGTTCTTAACAAAATGCCAAGAAAAGCTCATTTGCAGAGCAGTGGACACAATTTACCAAGTCCTGATGTTCTGCAGATCCACACCGAGCTCTGCGTCCGAGGACGGCTTTGCTGGTTTCCAAGCAACGTGCTGACGCAGCACAGCCCGACTGTAGCGCATGTTACGTCATTTCATTGTTTATGATCAGTATTTTAAAAGACAAACATTCATTAAAACACTCTTAAAATTAGCAGTTGATTGAAAAGTCTTTTATACTTCGTAACTTACATTTAGTTCACAGCCTTTTGTCAAATTATTTGACGCCTGTAGCCAGTTGGCTATAAAACACAAAACGTTTTTAAACATTAAAAGTATATTTTTGTAATGTGTAAATCTTTAAAAACGTGATTTTTGACTTCTTTTGATGTACCTTCTGATTAAAATAGCATTTTAGCGAATTGTGACAAACTACTGCTGAAACGTTAAAACGTCATTGCGACTTATATTAAAACCACAAAGTTTTTTTTCGTGCTCTGCAGGCACAGACAAAAGTTACAACATCTCCGATTTGGTCGTGTTCAAAGTATATTTTTGTGATGTCTAAATCTATAAAAACGTGATTTTTGACTTCTGTAGATGCACTTTCTGATGCAAATAGCATAAGCATTTTAGCGCATTGTGACACGTGGTTACTGAAACCTGGTTTGAAACATCATTGCAAAAATACATTAAAAGCCCAAACTTTTTTCGCACTCGGCATGCACAGACAAAACAAGATACAAGATCTCCGATTTGGTAGTTTCGATGCCTCCGGTTCGCCACAGAGAGGTGCTGTTCGGGCAGGAAACAAACACGACTTGACATTGTATATCTCGCCGGTGCAGGACGGTACGGACGCAGAACAATCGAACGCTAGAGGGAGTAGCAAGGGAGGAATGAGGGGCTCATCTGACGTCACATGCGGGGATTGTTGTTCTAAATCTTGTGCGCTCAGCTCCACTTTCATATCTGAGGTCACTGGTATCGGAGGGAAGAAGGACTCTGGGAAAATAATCATTGTTTTGAGTCGTTGGGATAACTGGTCGCCTAAGTTTTTAAAGTGAGAAATGGAAACGATGTCTGTTACAAGATAAACACATATTAGGTGAGTGATTTTACTCATTTTACAAGCGAGGTTTTCGTTCTCAAATATATGCTGAATTTACTCGACAAAGCTGTTTGGGATTTTAACTTCCAGATTATAATCTTTTTCATGCTTTTTCAAGTTGTTTCGAATAGGATTTTACTATTTTAACTTCACATGCTCTAAGGTTCCAGATTTCATAGTTTTTGACAGTTGTGGTAATATCACTTAGATGATGACATACCCAAAATCTACATTATGCTTAAAAATGTAATAAATCAGATGCAGTATAGAAAATTATAATAGCCATGTTCAAATCTGGTTCTCTCAGTTTTGTTAGAAAGTGATAAGACAACATCTAATGTTGATAACTGTCTCCTAAACAGGCAAAATAAAGATAAAGATAAAATTGCATTTTTTTTTCTTTTGGAGATCTTTTTCTGTTTAGACTGTGGAGAGGATTTGGTGCAGCAAATAAACATAGAGAGCAACCTCTAGGCTCTTAATTACTGACAGTCTTTACCTATGAATAAATTATTCTTATTTTTTGTTGTTGTTGTTAATTTTAATTTGAGCCTTTCAGTGAGCTATTGTTAATATGACACCAAAGCCTTTTTGCTAATTTAATTCAGAGATTTTTTTTTTAACATATAGAACTAAATACTTTTTGTCTGCTTTTGCTCTAAGGCAAATCTGGTTAAGTTGTAAATAACTTCCATATCTGTGACGATAATCAGCTTTTGTTTTCTCTTTAATTAGGTTCCACACGTTGCCTCCGATCTTACAGCACCTCTGTCTTTCTGCAGTACCTTTGAAGTAGGTGCAAATGCCAAACACTTAGACAGATCTACTTCTCCTTACAAGAGGGTGCGAAAACCAAGTTGCCATGGGAAACCAGTTGACAGAGATTGCCCCCAATACAACGTTCCTGCCTAACTTCCAGTCCCTCCACGTTGTGGTCATTGGTTTGGACTCTGCAGGCAAAACCTCGCTTCTCTACAGACTGAAGCTGAAGGAATTTGTTGAAACTATCCCAACCAAGGGATTTAACACTGAGAAGATTAAAGTTCCTGTGGGAAATGGCCGTGCCATTACCTTCCAGGTGTGGGACGTGGGTGGTCAGGAGAAGCTTCGGCCTTTGTGGAAGTCCTACACGCGGCGCACGGACGGCATGGTCTTTGTAGTGGACTCCACGGAGGTGGAGCGCATGGAGGAGGCTAAGGTGGAGCTGCACAAGATCACACGCACGTCAGAGAACCAAGGAGTGCCAGTGCTGGTGTTGGCTAACAAACAGGACCTTCCAGTTGCGCTGCCTGTTTCTGAAGTGGAGAAGGTTTTGGCTGTTCATGAACTGAGTGCCTCCACCCTGCACCATGTGCAAGGATGCAGTGCAGTCGACGGGCAGGGGTTGGAGCCGAGTTTGGAAAAACTGTATGAAATGATCCTCAAACGAAAGAAAATGGTGAAGCACAGCAAGAAAAAAAGATGAGCTGAACAGGACGGCATATTTGCGAAGCTCCTCGGTTGTAGGATTTTGCATCGAATCCCTGAATGAAGGAAAGGCTCCAGATGGCCCAGTGGTCAGGAGAAAACAGATTTGACCTTTATGTGTCACACAGTATTGAACTGCTTTCTTCCATGCCTAGTAATTGCTGTGCAGCTCCCCTTTGTAATCAAGGAAAATGTGATGGCAGTGATAGGCTGTAGTTTCAGCAGAATATAAGCCTACGTCCTTGCCTTTTTTTCTTTTTTCAAGCAAGAAAGAGACTAAATTATAGCTTGGCAACATTTTCACCAGACTTCAGACATCATTTTTTTCCACAAACTTTAAGTTGATTGCCAGTGCCGCTATAATAAAAGGCCATATAAATGTCTCGAATCCCTGAGATTCACTCTTCACAGATGTACATTTAAGTTTTGTTTTTACATGCTGTAAATAGTTTTTGTAATGCTGTAGAATTAATAAATTATAGACTGCTTTGACACAGTCAGTGTTTCAGAAGCCGTATCTTTTATACCTGAGGCTGAATGGTATTTGCTGATATGATAATCATATTAATGATAATTTATTTGATGTTACCTGATCCTGCTCTGTATGTGCCGTTAGCCTTGAAAACATAAAATCACACTAATATATGTGACATAAGGTTTTTATTCGCTGTGATGAATCAGAAAACAGCCACTTTTAAACTATTAATAGAGCAGGCGCTCATGATGATGTCATCTGTGTTCAGGGAGAGCATCCCACAGGAAATGCATTGATGCTGAAAGAACATTGTTTGATGTAACCTTGGTGTGTTATAGCCTAATTCGGAAGCTGGGCCTAGAAATGGGCAGAAGCAAAATTATATCACATCTGCTGACCCAATATACAAGATTTATTAAACAACCAAAGTGAGATGTATGTAAATAGAGCCAAAGGCACATAAAATGGATAATTTTTAATGCTGCAGGGGCAAATCTAGTATTCATTTGGGGTTTGCATTGTTTTAAGAGAGCAAATGGTTTTTGAATGTCCCGACCCCCACCATTACACAGACAGACAAATCTATTTACTTTGCTATCAACTTCCCAATGAAGCAGCTGCTTTGCTCTGATTGGATTAATTGGTGCTCTGGGTTTATTGCATGAGGAGACTGAAACAGGGCTGATTTATGAGATCACTGAATCTGGTAACTTAATAAAACCTCTAGGCCTCTGACAGGATGATATGTAACTTGCCATTTTGATAACTCGTTTAGGAATAAAATTGTGTTTTTGTAAACATTACATATGTTACATTTCAGTGGCAGTGCCTATATTTCCAAACAATGGACTAAAATAGACAAATTCATCCATCAATATCCAATATGCATCTGCTGTGCTGAAAGAGACACCACCATAGTTAAATGTTAAAGATTTTATTGATCTCAGTGGTCTACACCCTGCCTCCACCTCAGAAAACAGATGCTTGTCAAGGTTTCTGATCCATGACCTCTGGTTGTCAATACAACACGAGTATCATCACATGGGTGGAGCTCTGAAGACGAAGCCAAATGTCGTGACAGACCTGGTTTCAGTGGTATTTCGCCTAACTGGTTCTCTCAATGTTATCTTAAGAATGAGGCAAGTCACCCTGCTGAGCTGGTTAATTAAGAAGTGGCACTGTCCTCTTAAGCTGAAGACAAATAGTAATCCTCTCTGAGAAGCTGGATTTAGTTATGTAAATGGTTGTCTAAATGGAGTCACAGTACTTTTAAAAAGCATTAAGGCTCTAAAAAGTCTTATGTAACAACAAGCTGTTCCAGAGCATTCTAAATTGTTCATGTCCCCTCCAGTCAGCCATGCGTGATGTCACATTGGGTGAGATGAGCAGTCACTGATAATGCACTACTAGTACACCACAAAACAAGCCCTGTGGAGTATTTCCATTCTCGCGCTTGCAGCCTCACCCAAATTATCAAGCCTTCAACTTTGCGTTCAACATTTATCTTTGGAGTAAATGCGCTCCAGACCTTCACGATGGAATTTTATCAGTGCAGCTGATAACTCAAAGGCTGTTCCATGTGGCTTTGTAAGCAGTGTTTAAATGACCAAAATTACCGAAGCATCCGGTACCCATTATTACGAAGAAAAAAGCATGGGAATGCTAAGAAGGCATACCAAAAACAACAAGAACAACAACAAAAATCCCAAAGATGTTTATTTACAGTGATGCCAGTTAAAATCTGATGTTCTTCTGCTGCTGAATCACTGGGTTATTAAACTGGCTTTTGTGTGATTAAAAAAAAAAAAAAAATCTCAATAAATTTTTCCCTATATCTACCTGTAATAAAAATCTCTTTTTCTTTATAAATGTATTGGAAATTTCTTCAAATTTATTTAAAAAAGGTATCACTTCTTATTTAGCAGTAATTAAGCAAACAATTGATCAAAAGTTTGTTGCAAAAAAATAAAAATAAAAAATCTGTTCTTTTGAACCTTCTATTCATAAAAGAATACTGAAAATTATCACAGTTTCCACAAAAACATTAAGCAGCACAACTGTTTTCAACACTGATTATAAATAAGAAATATTTCTTGAGCACCAAATCAACAATTTCTGAAAGATCATGCATGTCACACTGTAAAATGGAGTAATGGCTGGTGAAAATTTAGATTTGCCATCACAAGAATAAATTACATTTTAAAATATATAAAAGTTGAAAAGAGTTATTTTAAGTTCTACTAATATCCTACAATATTACTCTTTTTGCAGCCTTGGTGAGCTTGTTATCTTACCCACCCCAAAACCTTTGAACCGCAGTGTATATCTGTGGTGTAGAGTACTGTAAGTAAATATTTTAATTGTGGTTATTAATAACTAGGGGGTTTTGGCCCCCTCTAACCCTACACATTTATTGAGCACTATAAATACAGAGGCTTAGACAGCATCTGAAATAAAACATGTCAAGGAATGATCCTTTGAAAACAACCACTTTTTTTCAAATCTGTCCAACAGATTGTCAATATGAAAAATCATTATTTAAGCACATCCCTTGACCCCTAAGGATCTGGATGTTGGTGAAATGAGCCGTCGGCGTGTTTTTGACACGGATCCAAGTAAGGCAGGGGGAGCCTCTGGGATTATGAAAGGATTAAGAAGGGGAATCACAAGATGGCAGGTGCATGCTATAAACCTGTCATCCATCACAGAGTGGTTCCCCACAGTATTTTCAGTCACTGTACAACCATTTATTCCAATCTAGAATGGAAATAGCTCTCTAAATTTAATTTACATACAAAACAACACCAATAGTTACAGTTTTTGTCATTATGTGCAGCTATGAAAGCACTCTATTTTTAAAACTGGTCTAGATCAGAGGACAATAACATCAAAAGCTGCCATTCTGGGATGCAATTTTGGTCTCATTCCGGCTGTAATTTCACACATCACAAAAAAAGTGCACAT
This sequence comes from Cyprinus carpio, assembly GCF_018340385.1. Taxonomy (NCBI): domain Eukaryota; kingdom Metazoa; phylum Chordata; class Actinopteri; order Cypriniformes; family Cyprinidae; genus Cyprinus; species Cyprinus carpio. The sequence goes on from NC_056608.1 coordinate 15,237,963, forward strand.
AGGTGCTAGGGGAGCCCTTTCTGTGGAATAGCTGGCAAATCAAATGGCCCAGACGTTCTTATTTGTCACCTCAGCAACTGTGAGCGTGTAACCATGGGTGACCTCAGAGAGCTGCGCAGGACCTTTTAATTGCCTTTGTGACTGGGTATGTATTTCATGTGGGGGGTGACAGAGGGGGCAGAGAGGGATATAGAGTATTAATGGCTACCGTGTCTCTTTAAGATCTCCAAAACTCTTTATTGCTAAATGTAAAATTGTCTTGAAGACACCTCATGGGTCTGGAAGAGATCCAACGCAGTATGATTGTAAGACCGCCTCTCACACTGGGGGATGCGAATGTGTTTATCGTTTAACTGTTGTTGTCAGGAGGCGGGGATCTCTCTAGCCAGCACGATTTTCCACAGGCTCATAAAGCTGCCACTGGGACTGAGATGAGAAAGCGTCCTGGGGAGTGGGATTGCCGAGAACAGAACAGAGTCCCAGGGCAAGATAACGTGGGTCATAAATCTATACCCCAGCTCAAGAGGTTTGCTGGGTAGCACACAGTTTCACTCTTTGGAGGCTGAAGAAAACACTCTGAAACAACAAAACTGGGTCTTCATTAAGTTAAAATCTTATAAACACCTTTTTTGGGGTGTAAAATGTCAAGGGTGATGTTCCCAAATATCTAGGAAATGTTATGTACTCCTATGCAGCATGGTGTGATCCATTAGGCAGGAGGCCCCACTAGAATTATTGCCTTACATAAATACCAAAATGCTTGTGCCAAAGGTTTCTTATAATTTACCAGTGGGCCTCTGAGGATTCAAAACACACCTCATTAACGTTGTAATACAATCCTCAGTATGATTTGCTCCCGTGATCAACAAATAATGAAATGATAATTTCATAATTTTACATAGACGTTTTGCCCATTTTAAGAATGCACTGTGTTGATACTCTTTGTGTCTGCTTTACTGTAAAATCCTAGACATGTTAATCCTAAATATTGGAAAAGCACATGTTTGGTAATACTGGTGTGGTGCACTGCGATCCTTAAGCAGCCTTCATTCAAGTCCAGCCAGAAAAAAATGCTTTTATGTGTTTATCAACAGTATTTTCTCGGAGGTCTAGTGATCCTGTACCAGGATTACCCCAGTATCCCATCTGGCCAGACAGCTCTTGAGGATTAATGCAGCAGTATCTGATCCACTGCTAAACTCAACAGCTGATTTATGTATTGTGCAGTGTTGTGGTTGTTAAGAGCGATTGAGAATTGATCTGTCTCTCTTTTGGTACACTGAAAATCCTGGAATGTATACACTGAAATTAACAAAGTTTTAGAATCTTGGAAAAATAGGATTTAGAAATGAATTTAAAAGAAAGGACAAATAAATGTATTTCAGAGTAAGATCAGATGCAGAGCAGGGTTTAGAAGCATACATGATTTGTAGTAAACAGTACAACCTATGGCTCTTCTGCAAGATAGGGTCAGCAAGTTCTTCTACTTTCATTAAGTTAATGTACGAGACTCAATTTTGACGACAACAGCACATAAAGCAAAAAATCTCTGACTCAGCGTGTCTGAAACTTCAGGTAGCTTCATTATCATCTAGTGTTGCTTTAAACATCACACAGCACTAATAAATGTAGCCCACATCAGCTCGGTGTATTTTGAAAATAGGATAGCATGACAAAAAATGAAATATTCCCCATCTATGTTATGACAAGAAAACCTAAATTTAGAACCAGTTCCGTTAATGGGGCTCACACGTGCATCCTTTCACCAGTGTGGACAAGACTCTACTAAAAGTGAGCTTCCTGCACTACTGTTCAGTGGCATAACAACACTACTACTACATACCAAACATATACTCATCAGTGTATTTTGATTCCCGAATTAATGTTTCTTTTGATCTGGGTTCTTTTTAAATGAATCCAAAACATAAATATGGTCAGTTTAGTTCGATTCCAAAACAAAGGCATTTATTTTGTCAGTTTAGTTGGATTGTAAAAAGTGTAGTCCATTTTTATGATGAATTACTCTATGTAAAAAGTTTTTTTAATTTATCAAATTAATTAATCTAGTGTGTTGCATATTTTTGTTCTTTTAGTAAAGACCATACTGTATTCAGTATTCAGAACATACAGAGCAACCAGAATCCTTTAAAAAAAATACTCTTATGAACAAGTTTGTTCACTAAATCACACAGTGAGATAAGAATAGTCAGATTCCCAAACAAGTGAGTCTTATGAACTGGTTCTTTAAGGGAATCCAAAAATACACAGCGTGACCTGGGATGTTTCTAGACCCTTTTTGGCACACGAGCCTAACTGAAATACCGCTGTGCCCCAGTAAAATATATAAATCCTTGTCTGAGGATAGAGATTACCATACACTGACCTAATAATCATTTTTCCCTTATTATATTTTAGCAGTCATGCCAGAAATGTATTACAGAGCCCTAGACATGACATTATGGTGAAAAATAAAATATATTGTGGCCACAAATTAAGAATTTGTTCCCACAACTTAATTAATACATGGTCATGGGCATGGCTTAACTAAAACGAGGGAATTAAAGGATAAATTGTGGAAATGAATTAATACAGCATGGCCACGATATACTTAGCAATTAGGGAACAAATTAATTAACTTTCACTTTTTTTTACTTTTTTTTTTAACAAATTAATAAACCACAGGAACACATTCTTAATTTGTGGTGATGATTTATTTATCTATTTTTTTCTGTTATGTGCAGGAAAAATGAAAAATAGTGTTTCTATAAGATGTTTAGAATCTAACTAGTGATTTGTGATCTAATTGGTCAAATGGGTTTTACTTCTACTTTAGTTCTACTGTACAGGCTTTTACATTTGATTGCACAAATGATTTACAAAACACTTTGTGCTGGCATATTTTGCATTACAGCTGCAGATGCAGCAAAATTCTTCTTTTTTTTTGTACCATACTGCTTATCAACAGATCAAAATCTTTTATCATATCACTGCATCAGTAGCCTGCCTACCCACATTCAGGGCTCTTCTTTCACCACCCACCCTTTGTTTTGTGATAGTAAAGCAGTTTTTAGTGTGGGTGGGTGATCTCACACTCCCCTGCACTGCCTTTGGCAGAATGCACACTGGTGCTTATGCCTTTGTTGTACAGCAGGACACCCCTATTGCTCCACCATCCCATCGTCTAACTCGTTTAGTAAGCAGCCAACAGTACGGTATGCTAGATACAGTATTCTAGTGCCATTATTGCTCAGCCAGCCATGGAGAACAGTGAGTGGGGTCATGGGGCATGTGAGAGAAAGGAACACACGTGTGAAGTAAAGCCCACGTGAGTGTGGGAGCTCATGTAGTAAACCGATTCACTTTGTAACAAAAGAGGTCCTCTTCACTCATTTTACAGAGAACATTGCTCTCGTCTTTTCACAGACTCAGAAGGACACTCATCTCTGATTTAGAATTAGAAATCCCATTGGTACGTGATCATATAAAAAAGCTCAAAGACTCCAAAAAAGAATAAAAACAAATTCACTGAACTGTTGTTCAATAATTTAGTCGTATTCATTAATTTATTAATTCTTAATTTTAATAATATTTTACATTAATATTGTTTTTATTTTAATTATTAATGTTATTGATTTTATATCTATTTTTTCCCTTACCTGAACAGTTGTGGCACATGCAAAAAAGTGTTTTATTCATTAATTTATTCATTCTTAATATGAATAAAATTGTATTTTATTTTATTATTTATTATTAATGTTACTGCTTTAATATAATATTATTAATTTTATTTTTTGAACGGAACAGTTGTGACACTTGCAAAAACAGTGTTTTAATCATTAATTTATTCATTCTTAATATGAATAAAATTGTATTTTATTTTATTATTTATTATTAATGTTACTGCTTTAATATAATATTATTAATTTTAATTTTTGAACGGAACAGTTGTGACACTTGCAAAAACAGTGTTTTAATCATTAATTTATTCATTCTTAATTTTAATATTTTACATTATTATTATTATTATTAATAATGTTACTAATTTAATATTATATAATTAATTTCATTCACTGGAATGTATTTTTTTTTAATCAGCTATAAACCAATTTAACCAGGCAGTAAATGTGTCTAAAGCTATATGCTCTGTGCACTTCTAAATTTGACTGAATTTTGTTATTGTCATTCCTGTAGTGCAAACACACTCAAAGTTTAAAGTGTTAAATAATTCAAATGTTTATATTGTTTGGGTTTTACCTAATTTGAATACTTCCTATTGAATCAGGTGCTTAAACAACACAGCCAGGATGTGTAAATAAATGTCAATGCAAAACATTCTTAGTAAATTTCCTCCTATGACTTCTGGGCAAACACACATATGAGGTCCACAACACAGTTCTTTCACTAAAAGATAAAGATGATTTAGGACTTTTTTCTAGAATTCACTCAAACCCTTTATTTTTGAAAACAATTGCCCTATTTAAGAAGCCATTCTCCCCTAGTGCATGGCAGTGAAAACAGTTTTCATGCTGGCAGCTGGCAGGCTCTGCAGGTGAGAGTTCAGGTAGCTGTTAATCATGCGCTGGGTGTGGGTCAGCTTTGAGCACAGGGCTGGAAGCCAATAACAGTTCCTCTCATGATGTTAAGAGGAACCCATGCAAAGCAGATTGGGTTTTCACTCCACGGCCCCTAAATGAACACCTCTATAAAGGCGCTTTTGTTTATCCCTGTTGCTACCCGGTCCATTGCAAGCTTCCCGGACAATTATTTTCTAGCTTGTGCTCGCTCGGTTGATTATTTTCTGAACTCATTCTTCCAGAGCGGTCATCAGCTCGAGTTCAGAAAGGTGAACGGACATCGTTCTATTCCCCTCATTGCTTATGGGTTTCAAAAATGAATGAATCCGTTGCTGTAAAGTAACCCTAAATGCCCAATGAATATGCTCACATATGATCCATGAATTATAATAGACAGCTAAATAGCCTCAAAAATTTGTGGGAGATTTATAAAGAGCAGGCAGCCAGAGTTGACAGCATTATTTTTCCATTGCCTCATATGTTAGCACTGAAGACCAGCAGACTCTTTGCTGTTACTGCTTAATACCATGTTTGGGGACAAACTCACTCGTCTTCTTGGAACTAGCACTTAACTCAAGTAAGTAACCGGCATTTGCCTAAACATCACTTGGGCGTGTTTGGAAAGGATCAGAATGTTTAAAGTTTAACCACAGGCAATGAAGACGCAGAGATACAAACTAACTTTAAAGCACACAAATGAGACTGTAAAATGCATAATACAGAAAAGATGATCCCTTCATTAAATTTTACCATCACTGTGATCTTGATCTCTAAAAATGGACAAGAATGACCATTCTGTGGTCTTATTTAAGAGATGGAGGCTAAGCAATTCTAGACAATCCTCAATCATCTAAAAATTCCTATGATGAGAACTGGCCGGGTGCAGCCAGTAAATGATGCAAATAATGAGATAAGCTAAGGGTTTTGCAGTATTTTAAAGTGGGTAATTGCTAAATCACACAGCAAAAGCTTTGATTCTGGTCTAATGTTTGCACTCATTCCATTTCTGTCTCATTAAACCCACCGAGCCCTCGTGAAAACTCACTAGTACTGCAAATGAGAAGTTTAATTTTTGCCCAGTGGCCAGCTTCATAGTATATTTGCAATAAAAGCAGAACCAATTATTAAGTTAAACAATAATTGCTTGTAGTTTTATCATGAATTATTCATTGGACACCAATGATGTCTATATTATAGTATATATTATATTATAATATAGAAAAATATAAACTCATGTAAGCAAATGTTTTTTATTGCCATTGATGAGTCCATGAATAACCTTCAGCATCCAAGAAACCTTTCCATTCTATAAAAGGTTCTTTAATAAAATGTTATTTATACTTAGTAAAAATGATTAACTGTTAACTGAAAGGTTCTTTGGGAACCCAAAATGGTTTTTCTATGGTATCACTGTGAAAAATTCTCTTTTGGAACTTTTATTTTCCAAAGTGAAGCTTAATGTACACATAATATAACTGAAAATAAAGTTTTAAGCAGAAATAGATTGTTATCATTAGTTAACAATACTAAGTATACTAAATATAGTACATATTTGCATTTCCATTAAATGTGGCCATAATATTTCTCCTAAGTATTGTGCAATTACAACGTGACAGTAACATGCAACATTATGACACACTGTTTAAGGAATGTGTTGAGCGCTGCACTCCCTGTCTCCCGCATCCCACAATTCCCACATTGCGATATGTGGGTCAGCATTAATGTATGCAGCACCTGAACTAATTAGTGCAGCACAGAACCTGAAAAGACTCTGTGATCACAGAAAAAAAAACAGCTCAGGCTATCAAAGTACAATCAGGACAAGCCATCCATTTCAATGTAGTTAATCTAGTATGATGGGCTGCACAGATGGACAGTCAAACACAAAGTCGCTGTGATGCTGACTGCGTGAGGGGTAGCTGACAGCTCACAATTTCAAGGCAGCAGTTGAGGGGAACAAAGCTGTCAGAAAGGTGACTGTAAAGGACGATGGGGATTGTGAAGAGTTATGGATGTAAAAAGCACAGATGTATAGCACAAGAGAGGAGAATAGAGAGAAAATTGATGTGATACAAAGCAGCAGCAATGGAGCTTGCAGCTCTGCTCCCCAGGCAGGTTCATACACTTTACTGCATTGCAGAGAAAAAAAAGGGTGGTGGTGTAGGGGGTTGGTTAACACACACACACACACACACATACACAAAACTTGCACAAACTCTCAAAAGCTTCCCTTCTCTCTCTCCTCACTGATCAGCAAGATTATTCTTATGCTGAATTATTAAAAGAGTCAGGGATGGTGTTTTTCTTTTGAAAGAGTAGCCCTAAATAAAGAGATTTCTTGCACGTTTTGCACATACTGACTGGATGAAAGTGCACTTAAGGGGTTGGAACTGTTCTATACATTAACATGAGCTCATTTCCATGTAAATGCAAATCAGTGCATATATTTTAAACCTCTCTTGTAACACACAGATATGCACTGGTATGACATTGCTGTGGATGGGTAACCTCTACTGTCCACCTGTCTCAATAGCTGAAGTCTGACCCTGATCTGTCCTCTGGAACCCGCTGTGGAGTACAGAGTAAAGCTAACCGCTGTTAGAAACAATGCCAGGCCTATTTTGGCAGCAGAGTTTTCATGTCCTCACTTGATCCTCCGTTGCAAGGTTAAGCGATCACATGCTAAAGGGAGGAGATACGCCCTAAATAGATAATGGTAATCTCCTAATAGAAAAAATCCCTCCATTGCCCCCTTCAAGTAAAAAGATAAACTGAGATGCAATGAGACAATCTTGTATTTCTAATGTATTGAGAAATCCACACATGCATAAGGTTCTTCTGGACTAGTGTTGGATCTAAAAGTAATGTGAGGGCGGTCAGTCAGCCTACAGGAGGAGGAGGTGTTGTACTGTGTATGTGTGTGGGTGGGTGGGGTGTTTATTACAAACATAAATGTCAGTTTTCACTATAACAATCTCACACAATGAATGTTGTTACCAACATTTTAACAGTTATAAACAGCATGCATTATATTTTCCCTTTCCATCTATTTATTTATACAACAAATAATTTAGTTCCTTGAATTTGAACAGCGTTCCAACAGAGCTGATATACAGTAAACGGTGCTGATTTTTATTGTCTGTATTACTCTATTTGTCTTTTTTGTGCATTCCTGACTGACTGTCATTCTGTGTATTAGTTGTGGGCATTTTTCACAGACTCTTTAAAGTCTTTATTAGTAAATCATTGAATCATTCATTCAACCAATTAGCTCGCAACTGATGCTGTAAATCACATGACAGTGACAATGCGATGGATATAGTATGTCCAGTTTTCATTCATACTACACACATATTCACACTATATAGAACAATATTTTAACAGTTGTGAAGTAAGTTTTTAATCAAATTAATTACCTTTCCAGACAGCATTCAGTTTCAGAGTCATTGAATCATTCATTCGACCAATTTGTTTAAGAACCCTGGTTCATGTACAAACAAAATTAATCATTAATTCATTCACTCAACCGATTTGTTGAAAAATCTGTATAATTTAGAAACAAAACACTACTACAGTGTGTTGCTGTGACTTTGTATGGAACTATCTTCATTTGTTTGTCGATATTATGTCTAAAAATTTAGTTACTCAATATTAACTTATGAAACTGTTGTATAAAAGCAATACCACACAATCAGGCGTTGTTACAGTAACTTTTCACTTCTCAGAAACAGATCAAGCTAGTTTTAATGTTATGATTTCTAATTTGTAACAGTATATCCAGAATCTGTGGCATGAGAAAGTAGTTCAACTCATAAGATTAGACACAGACAGACAGACAGACAGACAGATAGACAGATAGATAGATAGATAGATAGATAGATAGATAGATAGATAGATAGATAGATAGATAGATAGATAGAACAGTATACTCTGAAATTACAGCAGGACATGTCTCCTTTTTGTTAAACTTCACCTAAACAGTTAAAGATCATAGGCACACACATAAACTCTCTCGACTCTTCTACACATACAGATACACACACACACAACACACATAAGCATCTCACTCAAGTGGAGCTCGTGTTTCCACAAAAGTATGCATGTGCAGGGGCTGAGGCTGTGGAGAGGCGTCCGTCGGTGCACTGCCTCCAGCTGACAGCTCCCTTCTGCCTGAGATCAAGGCTAGCTGAGTGCATAGTCATTTATTCTCACACAAAAACATGTGGCATGTGCTTCTCAGAACTAGGTTTCAACTAATCTGCCCAGTAACAGTTGCAGTGTGCAGTGGAAGGAGCGAGCAGTGAGGAGAAGGGATTGTAGAAGACGAGGAGGAGGAAGCCACTAGGAAAACAATCCAGCAATAGCTAAAGATAGATCTGAGCTTCCAGGCACACTAACGCCTGGCACACTCAAGGTTAGTGAATGCACTGGGCCACACAAACACACATGCGCACCAGCAGAGAGGAGCACAGACGAGAGGCCTGTGCAGTGGATAGAGGGAATAAGCAAAGATTGCTTTGGAATTCACATGGCCTTCAACTTTCAGAGCAGTGTTACTTTACTATCATTGAGATACCATTATAGTTTGCTTTTTAATATTCTGAAATGTTTTTTTTTGTATTTTTAATGTAATAACATTTTAGTAATCTTGTGTGTTTTTGTCATTTTAGTTTTTTATTTTAGTATATCTATATACATTTTTATAAATTTTTATTTCAGTTTTTTCAAGTTTGGGTAAATGAAAATGAGAAATGTTGAAAATAAGATGAAAATAAAACTGAAACTAAAATTAAAAATGTTTATTTTTATTTTATTTTGGTTAATGTTTATTTTATTTCAAGTAACAATTTTTTAATGGTTTTAGTTTTAGTTAACTATAATAACCCTGATTCAGAGTCATGAATAATGCATAATAATATTTCTTCTATATGCCTAATTTAAAAGAAAATCGATATATTGTAAATTTGATTCTTGATTCTTAAGATTCAGCAGATGTTGCTTGTAAAAAAAAAAAAAAAAAAAAAAATCACAAATGGTCTTTATGGAATGATATAGATAAGAAATAACTCAAACTATGGTTTTCAAATGCATTTTAAGTTTTATATCATATTTTCAGTTATGTTCCATGAATTATAGATAATGTAAATGTAAATGATGTATAGAGCCAGAAACTATGACCAAAATATCCCACTTCATGTCTATTTCCTACTTCATGTCCACTAAAAAGTTAAAAACGAATCATATGAACCTAAAAATAAAAATAACATAATTATATACAGTTTATTCATATATATACAGTATATATATATATATATATATATATATAAAAAAAAAAAAAACACACACACACACACACATACATACATACATACATACATACACACACACACACATGTGCGCACACAAAATTTTGAATTACTTTCGTCTGTGAAACAAAAGTGTCATGAACGTCTGCTAAGGACGGACTGTAACGTGTACAGTACATATGCCAAGCTGCGGTTTTGGACAGGCCCATCATAGGCTACTGACCACTGTTTAAAGAGGAATGAAATTATGAGAAACACCATACTATTACTCTAGGTCCATTTTTGGGTAGCATTTTCAAAGGACTTGGTTTTGGCAGCTTAACACACTACATTTGCAAAGGCTTTAGATAGAACTGAACTTGTGCTGAACTCCCATGAATGAGATCTTTTAAATCCAGAGTAATAAGTTTAAGGGGTCTGAGTTAGTTTTATTTATTTGTTGTTGTGTCCAGCCAATAATCTTTCCATTGAGACACACTAAGCCACTCGGAAACGTTAAATAAAGTAATATGCTCTTGCCCCTTTGGCTAACCTAATAAAGCATAACCTCTTTCCGACAGGCCTATTACACCAGTCTAGCCTCATTTTTAGGTGTGACATCCTGTGTTCTTCTTTCTAAAGGGTGTTGCAGTCTGAATGCTGAGCTCTTTTTAACCTTTTTTTTTATTTAAAGCAACAAAATCTAGTCTCTCTCTTCTCTAAAACTGCAGCGAGTTATTTTCTGAAACATACTATTTGGTGTCAAACAATGTATAATTACAGTTTACAAGTTTTTAACTCGCATAAGATAATTGTAGCCTTATTTCAACCCTGTGCTTACAAGCACCGAATCCTCATGTGACAGAACAGTCATCAATTTGGATTCAAAGATACAATTTGCTCCTCTCAGAGATTGAAAACAAGTGCAGCCTTCTGAGGAACAGCCACCGGGGCCTGTGTTCAGGGCCAGTTACATACTGAACTCATGATGTGGAAAACAGTACTCTACTGAGCACTGACAGGGACTGTTTCATGGCACGGATGATAAAAGGAAGAGAGAGAGATGACAACACTTCTACAGAATCTTTCTGTTTGTTTGATTCCACTAATACAGTCTTTGAAAGAAAAACTAAGCTATTTGTGTTCAACAAGACCTCTATTGTATTCATTCTTATTTGGTCTGCCATGTTTTTTGGACCTCTAATTACTACAACACAACAAAAGACGCCTGTATCTGAACTTGATACAGGATGAATGCTATTAAAAGTGCAAAGAGGTTTAGATAAACTTTTATAACCTGACGATTTGTTTTTTGGTGCTTGTGTATTTTAGCTATTAAAATACAAGCCACAGGGCATTTTTGCTGCAAACAAACTGAAAGCTAAAGATATGCTCCCTGCATACTTGAATCTTCCTTTACAACATATCTTAGCCAGTGCATCAAGTATTGCATTGTGTTGACAATTTTGGAGACACTTGTTTATCTGAGCAGCAATATATGTTGTCAAAATGTATTTAGTGTTTTTAAATATCCTATGAGAACTGTCTAAACACAAAATACACATGCCTAGGTACTTAATAATGCAATAACTAACCCTTATAAGCAAAGAGTAGCTTTAATTATTTAACTTATTGTGTTCAATGTATATTGGGCAACAACAACAATAATATATATAAATTAGAAATAGTGTAAAAAAATATCAGAACATATCAAAAATATAGAAAAATGCTTAAATACCTTTATTATATAGAGAATCTCCTTTAAAACTTGTTTTTATGAGTCAAGAGCTCATCTGGAATTCTTTGATAAATCAAAATTATAAAAAAAGAGCATTTATTTGAAAACTGGAAAACTTTTACATTAGAAATGTTTTTAACATCATTTTGATCAAACGAATGCATCCTTGCTGAATAAAAATGTTAAATCTTAAAAAGTAAAATGTTTAATGTTAAAATGTGACCTAATCCTAAAATATAAAGTAACCATTGCAAATGGTGACCATTTAGAAGAGATTCTGTGTGTTGCGTCTTGTTATTTAAGTTAGAAAATGTCCTGCTGTTTAGTTATGCACCAGTGGAGGCAGGAGAGGGTATGCAGGGGGGTCAATGAAAGTGCAGATCTGCACAGATTAAAATTACATAGGAAAACATCATGTAACCTCATGTACTGGGACACACTAAATCTTCACAGTGGTTTTATATAAAAAAAATATTGTTATTGTTTTTGATAGCATGTTTAGACATAAACAGTTAAAAAGGCCCACAATCTGAAAATATGAAAATTCATCTATTCTAAATATCACTGTCTCAAAGTAAACACAATGATCCTCAGGGTCTATTGCAGATGACTAAACAAAAAGGCTAAGCTGCTGTGGACCAGATGACCTGATCTCAATGACAAACATGAGTGTCAAGACCTTATTTCTCAAGTGTTAGTTTCACGCTGCCATTATACAGCCACCCACAACGAGCTCATGATGGAGGTTGGTCTGTGTCTCTGAAACTCTTAGTACTGTATCTCTGAACACTTCTGCAAAGTCAGGCTCCGTTTTTTGCTGTCACGTCCTGAGTCTGCTCAGGTGCTTCAGCAAGCAGATGGTTAGATTATACATGGCTCCCTATAGTGCAGTGCTGTCTCAGGGGGCTGTATTGTCTTGAAGGTCATTAGTCAAATATTCTTCCAGAAGGATCTGATAGCAATGATGACAGTAGAGTAACAATACTATATAATAATATAGTAATATAAGGTCACAGTCAGAATGATCGCTGTGTTGTGCAGGTATTTTTTTCAAAACATGATTTGCTGTGATAATAACATGTTAAGATCTTATCCTCAGCTGTGGTGACATCCTCTGTGGTTCAGTGCACTTAAAAACAAAAATGTAGATCTGAGTGCCACCTACTGGCTAAAAAAAAAAAAAAAATAAAAAAAAAAAAATGATACTACTGGAGTAAGATTTTTCCTGAATCTTTGAATTTAAATTAAAATTAGGGCAAAATACACTTATAGAGGAAACATTTAACTTTCTTTAGCACTCTGCTGGTTCAAAACAGACTGTTACAGTAACAATACAGACTGTAACAATATATTTCCATTGCTCAAACTAATCAGAATGCACATTGTATAGTCAAATTCCCTTTGGATCTTTATAGAAATGTGCTGATTTGGTATGAAGGCATGTTGCTCCCTGGGGTAATGTGAATTGTGCCTCCTTGACAAACATAAAGACCTATGAAACCCAAATGTACAGCGCTTAAGTGTGAGTGTGTGTGTGTGTGTGTTAAGGTTGTTATAATTAAGAATTATTGTAATAATTATTTTATATTTGCTAGTAATTATATTTATATATTTCTTTTTATTTTAATAATTAAATGTGTAATAATAATTAATCATTTTTTATGAATGTATTCTTTATTGTAATATTTATTTATTTAAAAAAGTTATGTTTTTTAATAGAATAATTCTGTAGAATTTGTTTTTATTACAAAACTGGAAACTGGAAAATGTACAGCTATAATGTAACTACATAATATGCATTTATTTTTAATATTTGATAGAACAAATATTTATTAATATTGATAAAGTTTTCTTGTTAAAATTTACAGATTTACAAAATTATATATATAAATTATATTTGTTTACAATATATAACTGTATTTTGGTTTTCTTTTAAAAATGGCATATTTAAAAAAAAAAAAAAAAATACATACTTCTACTGAATGTTTACTGAATGGTTGATATGTTGTCAGGGTCTCAGGTGGTTTAGTTTGTTCCTGGATTAATTGGATGTACATACAGATTCCCAAGTTGTCAATAAAAGGACAATTTATCTGATGCGGTCCCTCCTCCAAGTCCATCTAACCCCAGATGCCTTCCCAAATATTAAAATCATGGCCTTGGCTACATTTTAGAAAGAGAAAACCTCACAAGCACTCAATAAGAAATGTAAACAAGAGAAGAAAAAAAATCTTTTTGATAGGCTTGTTGCTATGGATTGTATGGCACCTCCTTGTATTGCTATGGCAACAGACAATGACTGCCTTTCAGTGTCAAATATTGTAATAGCATGTCATCCACAGAGGGCAAAGTCACAGCCAGTATACAAGACAGTTTGACTTGATTTACAAGTAAAAAATGGTGCTCTCAGTTACTTAAATCTTGCTCCTCCAAAATAAAATCCCAGACTAACAAGTCAGATCGATTGTATTTATGCAGTCGAACAGAAGTCACACCAAAGGTCAACTGTTATTGGACACAAGACCAGCTCTAATCACTCTTCTCTCACTGATCAGCTGGTCTCTCAAAGTGGTCAATTGGATTCTGTGAAATGCTTAGTCTCTTACATTAGACAGATGGAATAAGGACACTACTGCTCGCTTGATTTACGGATTTCATTCGCAGTTTTCAGTGAAAATATGTTACACAAAACAAGAAATTCTTAAGTGTTTTATTTCATTTATATTTTTTAATTTATTGTTTTTTTTATTAGAGGAAAACATCTGCATTCAGTATTTTTTAGTAAATAAAACTAGACTTTAAGAAATACATTGTATTTTTTTGAGAAAAATCATTAAAATGTAAGGACTCCAGTCATATCAGTCTTCTGGAAAAAAGAAAAACAACATCAACTGTTTTTCTACATGCCGGTAAACCATGACTGAATGCAGTGAAACAAGTTAAAATAAACATGCATGACTAAGAAGGCAGATCAAACTAAGTTTCTTTCATTTTCATTGTGTTTCGACCCTTAATACTTTTCAGAGATTTTTCGCTGTCTGCATAGAGTTGTTTACCATCTAATAAATATACTTTTGCTTTTCAGAGATTTTTCGCTGTCTGCATAGAGTTGTTTACCATCTAATAAATATAGCTTTCATGAAACAATTATATTTTTATTATTTATTTCAAGGAAGCCTAACTGATACACAATGTAGAGGTAGTTAGTGAGCAGACACAGCAAAACTGGAAAATTACTACAAAGGTTAAGGCAAGATTGAAAACAATGGGAAGCATGCATTTCTTCAAAAGCCTTACCAAGGGCATTAGTAGTGTCCTATTAAAATCCTCAGTTAAAATTGACTGTACAGTCATGGGCAAAAGTTTTGGCAGTGACATAAATTTTGTGTTTTGCAAAGTTTGCTGCTTCAGTATTTGTAGATTATTTTTCCACGTTTATATGGTATACTGAAAAACGATAAGCATATCATAAGTTTTAAAGGCTTTTATTGGCAATCATAGACACCTTCATCCGTATATGTAGTCTCACAAACACACACACACACACACACATATATATATATATACACACACATATACATACACACACATACATACATACATAATATTTAGAGTGTTGACCCTTGTTCTTCATAACCTCTGCAATTCACTCTGGCATGCTGGATATTAGCTTCTGGGCCAAATCTTGACTGATGGCGATCCATTCTAGCCTTATTAGTTCTCAGAGTTGATCACAATTTGTGGGCTTTTGCTTGTCCACTCACCTTTTGAGGACTGACCACAGGTTCTCTATGGGATTGAGATCCAGGGAGCTGCCTGGCCACGGATCCAAAATTTCAATGTAATGATCTTTGAACCACTTATCACTCGTGCTTTGTGACATGGTGCTCCATCATGCTGGAAAATGCACGGATCTCTCACAAAATTGCTCATGTATCGTTGGAAGAAGTCACTCTTGCAGGACGTTTTGATACCATTCTTTATTCCTGGCAGTGTTTTTGGGCAGAATTATGAGAGAGCCCACTCCCTTGGTTGAAAAGCAACCCCACACATGGATAGTCTCAGGGTGCTTCACTGTTGGCACGTCACAGGACTCATGGTAGCGTTCACCTTTTCTTCTCTTAATAGAGTTTTCCAGATGTCCCAAACAGTCGGAAGGGAGGTTTATCAGAGAAATAATTTTGCACCAGTCTTCTACTTTCTTGGAGAGAAATGGCTTCTTTGCTGCACTTCTTGACACTTCTTTAGGCTGGTGTCCGATAGTCTTAGCCTCACTGTGAGTGCAGATGCTCTCACACCAACCTGCTGCCATTCCTGAGCAAGCTCTGCACTGCTGGTGACACGATTCTGTAGCTGACTCCTCAGGAGGAGAAGGTCCTGGCGCTTGCTGGACACTGCAGTCGAACCTCTCTCTCCTTGAAGTTCTTGATGATCTGGTAAATGGTTCTTTCAGGTGCAATATTCTTTGTAGCAGTTTCCTTGTATGTGAGGCCATTTTGATGCAAAGCAATGATGGATGCACATGTTTCTTTGGAGGTAACCACTGCAAACAAAAACACAATGATTGGAAGCGTTTCTTCCCTCCTTTTATAGCAATCAGTCTGCTCTTACAATCTATTTAGTATGATAGTGATTTTACCTGTCTAGTACTCATTTACACTTTCACATGGGCTGATGATATGATTAGTCAATTAATGTTAGCTGGTCATTTTGTGTCAGGATCAAATTTTTTTTGGATTTTTTTTTTTTTTTTGAAAAGGTCTTTTTTGGCCAATGAAGCTTTTAACAATTATTTAAAATGCATCTGATCAATCTACAAAATAATCTAGAAACAATGTAAATGTACACCACATCAGCTTAAGCAGCAAATTTAGCAAAAACACAAAATTCACGTACCTACCAAAACTTTTGGCCATGACTGCAGGGCAATATAAAAGTGACTTTTTCTGTGAACTCTGTGTTGTGTGCCTATAATTCAAATAAAAAACCATGAGCTGTTTGTTTGTTTATATCTTAGAACCATTTCAGCTTCATGGTAACAGATTATAGAAAAAGTAAGCAAATAAATATTATACATAGACTATATATACACTGGGTATCTTAACAAAAAACATTATCTATATTGTTGTTTAACAGTAATGATAAATAACATCCAGTCATTGAATATGAGTCAAATTTGACTTGAACAAAACAATTATGACTTTTCACACTTGGCAAGAAGAATCCACAACCACTTTCCTAAATGCTCATAGTTCATTAGTCTTGTTACTACATAAATAATTTTCTTTTCTTTCTGTGACATACACTTTTGGATCAGATAACAAAGTTTCCTAATGGGAACTCTTGTAATTGGCTTGAATGTGGGTCAAGTTACACCTAATCACAGGTGGGTCAAGGTTCAGAGTTCAAATACAAGGGTTAAAAGCCACTTGTTGGATTAAAACGAGAGAGAGAAATAAATAAATACAATTCTAGTTACTTTAAGTAAGCCTGCCTGTCATAACATCAATTAACACGCAAAATTAGCCTTACATGAAGGGAGGGGTTGATGTTTGGGAATGGACTAGTATTACTAGATCAATGAGCGTTACAAAACGGATTGCGTGTATAGAATGAGCGTTACAAACACAGGTTTACGCACAACAGGCAACATGAACACGCGAAACATCTAACCCGTCAGAAATGTGAATGGATTCGATTTCGATGAGAGATAGCGATGTTCCCTTTAAAGCAGCTCTAAATGACTTTTGTATCGATGCGTTGTCGCCATCTTCTGCCAGTTCTGTTACCGACTCACCGGAGCATCACATCAGACCGCCGGTGGGCGAGTCCCGGGTGTGTCTGTCTGCCTGCCTGCGTTCAGGAGCGCGCGCTAACAACACCAAGAGGGAAGGGAAATAAAATGCTGAGGAATCGAAAGCCGTGATATCTTCACCACTGGACACTTGCTGTTGTTGTTGTTGTTTTTTATTTTTGGCTTTTGGAGGAGGACTGAAACATGAAGAAACATCACAGCCCCGCGAAGGGACCACTGGAAGTCACCGTACCAGACACCGAGGCGACCATACAACAACTCAACAAGCTGCTGTCCAACGGCAGCGGTTTTTACAGCCTCCCAGCCCAACATTTCAACGAGGTCTTTCCCAAGATTTACATCGGCAATGCGTAAGTTCAGCGATCTTATGGAGACTTGCGTGCTTCTGATGGCAGCAAAACACTGACAGGTAGCTGCTTTCAAATGCTGGATAAATGTGTTGACTGTGGCACAGGATTGATCTGTATAACGGATAGGTAAATAAACCCTTTCAATACACATTAACTGAATCTTTTACAGTGTTCAGTTCCAAAACAACAAACCTAGGTGTGAGTGGAGCATGTTAGCTCTCCGCCTGCGAGAACAATCACGAAGCCACAGGAGATTTTGCTAACGTTTAAACAGTGAGTCAGTTTGAGTCAGACTGCAAGAGAAGCTGATTTTCTCCACGATCGTCCTCTATCGGTACCATCTCGCTATCTCTCTGAGATCACTGGTTACAAAACCGCTTCAGTTCGACCTCAGTCACGTGTTTCTTTGTATTAAACCGTTACTATTACACATTAATCGCATCTTTCCTCTATCATACACTGCTAAAACGATCTCTAGGGGGTTTAACGAGTCATTTGTTTTCATGATTAAAATCCCGGTCGATTCAACAGCACCGTTCTTGTAGTATGACTTTTAAATCATGTGCTAAAAATATGTATTTGTGTAATTGTGACCTTTTACTCAGAATTTTTTGTTTACAACTTCACAGTCTTCAGTATTTGCATAGCCTGTGTTGTTTTGTACTTATTTTCATATTTCAAAATTTGCATCAGGTTCATCATTACATAGTGATTGATTTGTTCCTGGAATAGCCTACATTTTTAAAGTAACATGCACGGACACCTTACTTTTACATATAAATTGTTTTTGGTGCAGTTAACTAAAAGTAAAATTAAATAAGAAAATAAGTAAATAAAGTTTCCTTGTCTAATACATTATGGAAGGTATTTTAAGAACTGTGTATAAATTAGAAAGTCTGGATAGAATTCTAAATCAAATGGCTGTTGAGTGCATCTAATCAAAATAATTGTTCAGAATAAAAACAAACTGCTTTAGAATCACTCCAGTGATTCTTAAATTCAAATCAGTTTGCTGTCAAAGATTCATATTCCGTCACTGCACTTAGGCTATACTAAAGGTGTGCTGCTCAGAGATGGTTTGCAAAAACTTGAGATAGATCAAAGATACTGAGAAACAAAATCAGTCATCATGACATTTCTCTAAAATCTGATTATTTCTCTAAAATCTTTGTTTCCCGGGTAGTTAATGGCTAATATGAATTATAAAAAGGAGAAATATTTATATATAATATTTAATGTTATTTTTATATCAATAGGCAAATATACTAGCTAGGTTCATAAACGGTTCAATATTTGGCCATTTTGAGATTATCAACATGTCTGACTGGCATGATTGGCAGATCTCCCATTGTGATATTTTTTTAAACACGCTGTTGAGTGGATAATGCACAGTTTTGGTTTTCAAATATTTTAAGCGGATATCAAGTAAATATTCCATTAAAACATTTATGAAATTTCAGAGTATTGAAATGCTATCTGTTTACAGTTAACTGTTGGTGTATTGTTTTGTGGTTTAATTTTCATTTCTGGGAAATAAATTATATGCTGTATATGATTGACTGTTCCCTGGTATCACTTATTTCTTTAATAAATCATCTCACATAAGCATCGTTGTATTGGATAACTATAGAACAAGCACATGATCTCTTTGTAACAACAAATCAATTTGAGCATAAACCACAGCCGGATGTGCCTGGCTTAGTCTGTGCTACTAAGAGCAGCAGGAATTTACATATGGTCAATTATAGATATTGACAAAACATTGTCACTGAGTTGCTAATGCCTGTATCTTCCTTGTCTGTAGCTTCCAGATTTGTTTATATTCAATTTTAATATTATATATATATATATATATATATATATATATATATATATATATATATAGATAGATAGATAGATAGATAGATAGATAGCATCTATCTATCTATCTATCTATCTATCTATCTATCTATCTATAAACAAAAACACTTTATGTACATTTACACCTTGCACAACAAATTCTGCTGTTTTTTTTACACAATATGCACAGCATGCACAAAAGAGTACTTACTGCACACGTATTATATTGCACAAAGTCTTATATAAGGACTGATATTGCAAAAGAATTATGTTTGAAATGAGATGATCCCATCCATAATTACCCAGATAAGATTGAATGTCCACATTGTGTTCAGGACTCATTGCACTGTTTTGTTTGTTCACATTCTTGCCAATACTACAGAGCACATTAATAAACTAAGTGCAGATATAAGAGTGTGCCAAACCTTTGGGATTATTGTTCAGTTAGTGTTATGACTGTAGGATATGATCTTAACGATACTGTCTTTAGTAATACAAAGTCATTATGATTATACATAATAGATAAAATCCTAGAATTTTGCTAGTACTCGATTTGGACTATTTACTGTATGTAAAGGTGCAGTATGGGACAATGGGCCACTTTCTTCATAGCACACCTCTCTTTGTAAGACTTACATTAATAATGCATGTGAAGGGACTGCAGTGAACAGAGTGCAGGACAGGTGAACAAGATGCAAAGCAAACACATTCTCTCTCTGTCTCACTCTTTCTCTTTCTCATGCACATACATACACACATACATATACAAACACTGGGAGAAATATGACCGCAATCTGCAAAGGCTCCATATAGACAGGATCTCAGTGGGGGAGAGTTTGAATTATGGGTGTTGGGTGGTGTATCCGAGTCCATCACTTCATCACCACTGAAGAGCCGGCACTGCTGGCAGAAACAGAGACTGATGGGCTGCTATGTCCTCCAGTTATAAACCAAAAGGCTTGGAGACTTGATCTTTATTTAGGGGGTTCTTTTGAAACTGTGTAAATACTGTGTCTGTGTAAATAATGTACTATAATTGTATTAGGTTGTATATATATATATTATCTATATTATCCCATATGTGCAGTCTTTCATCTACTGCATTCTCACAATGGATGGCGCTCAGGAGCGGACTAGAGAGACATAAAGAGGTTGGATTTTTAGGAGACAAAGATGAAAGAGTTCCAGGTGCTCAAGCAATACAGAGACAATGCAACTACATGACAGAGCAATCTGCTCATCTCTTTTCTCATCTCTTGTTTTCTCTCTCTGTGGACTCAGAGTCCTATTTTGGGCACTACGCTGGACGCCTATGGCTCTTTGTATGCCTCTGGGCAGCAGCCAAGATCTCCTTGGTGTGTCTGTTCTGGTTTAGAACACTGCTGTCCCCAGGGACCCTCTGACATAGGCCGACATCTCTGCCAACTAAAAGCGGCTCCACAATTCACTCCAATCAATCTCAAACTAGACACAACAGACGGATCCATTCTGGGTGGGGTTGGCAGGGTCTTGGGTTTACTGGAACTACAAACTGAGAGCATGCAGATTGCCATTGTTGCAAATGCATTAAACATTCTTGATAAATAGTTACATAACGCAACATAAGGCTTTATGTAATGGGTTTTTCAAGAATGAATGATCACAAGGTATTCAGCAGTGAGAGAAAAGAAAACAAAAAAAGTCTTAAATTTTTAAAGTGGTCATATGACATGCTAAGAAGAACATTATTTTGTATATTTGGTGCAATGCGATGTGTTTATGGTTAAAAAAACATTATTTTTCACATACTGTACATTATTGTTGCTCCTCTATGCCCCGCCTTTCTGAAACGCGTTAATTATTACAAAGCTCATCGTTCTGAAAAGCAAGGTGTATGCTGATTGGCCAGCTATCCAGTGCATTGTGATTGGCTGAATGGCTCAAGCGTGTGACGGAAATGTTACGCCCCTTACCATACTGGGATGCCATGTCCTGGTGCGACGAGACAAAACCAATGAAACCCATTACAAACGAGGCATTTGTTGCATACAGTGGGGACATAATTACTGATTATAATGACTTGTACTGTCTTTTTAGGCATTGCGTTGCATCGCGCAGCGTAAAAATAAAAAAAAATAATGTCTGCATTTGTGATCTGAGAAACGTCAGACAACAAGCGCTACTCTACACTGCTCAAAACTCACGTTTGAATAGTCAGTGGCAAATTCTTTAAATATGAAAACATACTTACAGGCTGTGAGTCAGAAGCACCAGACCGTCCTTGCAAAGTTGGAATTGCCCCACTTTATAGAAACTGCCTTTGTGCCACAGCCGGCATTGTAGGCTACTCTCCCAGGAAACAGTCCTCCATAAGATGTGCTGCACACACTCGAATATTTGGGTTGAACTGTTCTAGAACAGTGTTGTAAATACAACTTAACCACTGATTTCTAGTTGTGTCCTCTTTTGGAAGGCCAAACACACAGGCGACGGCAACAGTGAGAATCAAAGTTACACCTTCTTACTTTGCGTAAACATTTGGGTGTTATGCAAATCATCCCACACAGTAACATAGACATGTGGGGGCATGTTTAAACGAGGCATTTTAGGAGGGCGTGGATGACTCCTAACTTTTTTTAAAGAATATCTCTGGGTTTGAGACTTTAGTCTTTGCAACTTTAGGGATTTTATCTATGCACAAACAGCTTGTAACACTCCAAAGAGAAAGGAATACTTAAAATCATATGACCCCTTTAATATACCCTAAGAAATTTATTTGGGAATACAGTAATGCTGACTCAGTCTGAAATGTGATGGGAAAGCCTAAATATTTTCTGTGAATTCATATGATGTGAATTGTTAAAAAAGACAGAGAGTAGTTGCGAATGTTCCACATGTTCCATGATGAGACCAAGGCCAAAAAAATATTGTGTTGGACTCAAGAAGCATGGCCATATTTTCATGGTCTTGGTTTTATTGACTCAGACTCAACACTCTTCTGGTCTCGGTCTTGACTCAAATAAGCTGGTCTTGCCTATAACACTGCCTTGAAGGGACAGTTCATCCCAAAATGAAATGTCATCATCTACTCACCTCACAAGTTGTTCCAAACCTGTAGGAGTTTCTTTCTTCTGTTGAGCACAAAATAAGATATTTTGAAAAATGTTGGTAATCAAACAGTTTATTGTAGCTAAATGGATTGGAACAAGTGGAGGGTGAGTAAATGATGACAGAATTTTCATTTTTGGGTGAACTATCACTTTAAGATATCACAAAATTGGTTTGTTTGGTTCAGGTGAATCTGACACGTGCTCTGCTTCTGCTCCCCAGGTTTGTGGCCCAGAATGTGATGCGTCTGCAGCGGCTGGGTGTGACACACATACTGAATGTCGCAGAGGGAAACTCTTTCATGCATGTGAACACCAACGCAGAGTTCTACGCAGGAACTGGGATCACGTACCATGGCATACAGGCCAATGACACTGAGCAGTTCAACATCAGTGCCTTCTTTGAGGAAGCAGCAGACTTCATTGATAAGGCTCTGGCACATGGAAAAGGTCAGCTGCTCGTGCTTCTTCTCTTTTTGTAAATACTTTTGTTTCTTATCAAATACCCACTTTAGACCTACATAAACTGATTGTAAAGAAAACATTTTCCATTCACCGACAAGACTATCCCAAGATATTCCAGAAATCTTGTTCAGTCCATTTGACACAGAGTCTTGATAATTCATGAAGTATGAAGCCAGCGATGTCTTTGCGGAGTTAGAATGTAAAGTATTCTGTGGTGTTTATAATTTGACCTTTCTCTAACAATCCAGGTTATTTATTTTTCCCTTATGCCAGCTTTCTTTTTTCATCACTTTGTTTTAATGCTTAGCTTGCACAAACAACAAACAAAAGTTAGGATAAAAAAATGAAAGAAAAAAATGTAGTGGATTTATTGAAATGTTACAGTATATGTATCCACAGATAATAATGTATCCCAAAGTGGATCTGGTAGTCCCTACACACAGATTTTATCCCTAGATATCTCACACCAGTTGTTTTAACTGGTGCAGTTAAACCCATCTTTTATGGCATGGATTTTATGCCATCTCTAACACAGAGGAGCAATTATAAAGCATCTTAATTACAAGTCATCTTGGCAGCAGGAGCCCAGTAAACGGTAAATCAGACGCCAAGCCTGGGTAGAGGGAGGA
This sequence comes from Cyprinus carpio, assembly GCF_018340385.1. Classification (NCBI taxonomy): domain Eukaryota; kingdom Metazoa; phylum Chordata; class Actinopteri; order Cypriniformes; family Cyprinidae; genus Cyprinus; species Cyprinus carpio. The sequence goes on from NC_056608.1 coordinate 15,261,744, forward strand.
CACTAATCTTTTCACTGAGCGCTTAAGCTGAAACAAAACCTCTAGAATATATGCTGCCACTTCGTAGCGCGACTGAGCTCAGCTGTGACATTTGCGACAGCCGCGCTTACAGTGGGCTTGATGTCATCTGGCGAATTTGCTGGCTGAATCACAATGAGCAGTGGGAGGGATGAAGGTCTGAGTGCTCCCGCTGCCTCTGAGTCACACTAAATCAGTTTTAAAAATATACTTTGCATAAGGGTGGGTCTCGATGACTGATTTGTCATCTAGTTTTAGATTTGTTCTTGTTTTAAGTTTACTGTAGGTCTTTGTGGCAACAGTGCATTGCATAGAATTGATGTGATATTCAGTTACATGAGCACATAAAAAAAATCTATATTCTTGCTTTACCAATATATACTAGAGTGAACCTAAAATGATTATTTTGAGTAGTTGGTTTGGATTTTGTGGGTTTCAGGTTTACATCATTCAAAATCCTTGATGTCAAAAAGTGACTACAAAAAACTCTGCATGTGAGGTGCAATTTTATATTTCAAACACAGATGGTGATACAGTGACCAGAGTTCAGAGTGCTGTCATCCTTCAGGACCATTCACACAGAACTGAAGTTTTTGCTCTTTAACGGTTCATTAATCCACAAATAAAAGTTCTGTCATTTATTATTCACTTATTTTATTTTTTTAAAGTTTTTGTTTTCTTTGTGCACAAGAAGTATTCTCGTAACTTCATAAAATTACGGTTGAACCACTGATGTCACATAGACTATTTTAACAATGTCATTACCACCTTTTTGGGCTTTGAACATGGTAGTTGCATTGCTGTCTATGCAGGGTCAGAAAGCTCTTGGAATTCATAAAAAAATATCTTAATTTATGTTCTGAAAATGAACAAAGGTCTTATGGAAGTGGAACGACATGCTGTTGACTAATAAATGAGAGAATTTTCATTTTTGGTTGAACTACCCCTTTATGTTACATTTGAGATGCATGGCAACAGAGGACATTAAATATAAATGTAAAGGTAACTATAAAGTTTTAATAATCATTCTAATTCTGTGAGAATAGTGCACAGTAACTATAATGATAATGACACAGTAACTATAATGTACATTGTACAATGTACAATGTTTTTTTTTTCAGGTTATGGATGTTTTTAGAATTTGTTTGAGAGTATTTATCCATTCTGCTTTAAAGAGAACATGCCTTAAAAATTTTTTTTTCAGCTGATGAATGATTAAAACATTGACAGCCACTCTGGCATGCACGCTAATATATATATAATTCTTGGTTTAAACAGGCATTTAGAGATGTGTTTTTTTTATTTTACTTTAATTTGTTTAAAACTTAAAAGTGCACTAAGTGAATTTTGCCAAATGATGTTGACAATTATACAAGACATCCTTAATGGTTTAAGAAATCAACTAGCCAGCTGATTTTAAAAATAGGGAGTGTTTATTTTTAAACTAAGTGCAGCCCACCTTGTTGGCAGAAGCCATTTACACGAACTCCAGCCACCAACGTGTGATTTAACACTAAAAAAGAAGATTGTCTAATAATAGCTCCATAGCTTAGTGTAAATAGCATCTATCGCTAAGAAAATATGCTATTTCATTTAGTGTAAATAGCATCTAATTGCTATTTACACTTAGTGCAAATAGCCACTGCCTTAAAAATTTGTAGTTTTGCATAGCCGTAGCTCTACATTGATCTACAGGGAGCAGAGATTTAAGAATCAATGAAGGTTATCACCTTGACACATAAACAGCACAGAGACTCATGGGAAAACGTAAGTAAGCGTTTGGAGGAGGCATCAGGTTTCAGATCCTCTGCTGCATCTGCTAAATAAGCACAGCAGAGGCTTGCAAGGTGGATTCCTCCAGGACAGTAGGCTGGTCAATAAAGAATGTGTATGTGTGTGGTTCCATGTTTGGAGGGGAATTGGTCTGAAGGTTGGTTTGAGAATCTTCACAATGAACTGATGTTGCGGCAGAAGCCGCATTCATATCCTCAAAGGATGAGGTCTTCGGAGGTACTTCAAAACCTGCCTTTTTAAACCGTTATTTCTTATTACTCTTCTAGGAAAGGTGTATGTTCACTGCCGTGAGGGCTACAGCCGTTCGCCCACTATCGTCATTGCTTACCTCATGCTCCGTCACAAGATGGATGTACGAGTTGCAACGGCTACAGTAAGACACAAGAGAGAGATCGGCCCAAATGATGGATTCCTGCGCCAGTTGTGTCAACTCAACGAAAAGCTGGCGAAGGAGGGCAAGTTGAAGACCAAATGATAGAACGTGCTCTTCCCCCAACATATATTCACAAATGCAGTCGCACAGTCAAACTAGTGTGCACTATTTCCAGTCCTAGTATATTAACAGAATGTATGCATACCGCCAGAGCATAAGCATGGAGATATACAAAGTGAATTCAAACACACTCTCACAAACACACTCACATAAGGTGTTGTCAGTATCCTTAATAATTACTCCTGCTTCCAGCTGGCTGGTAAAGGGAAACTTACTGGCATATCTGAATAATTAAGGCTGTAGAAGGAGCAAGGGCAGCATTTTATATGTCATCACAACTGTTTCGTTTTTGCGTCATTCCCCATGATAATAAGCTTCTGTTTTTTCACTAGGTACACCTAAAGCATTCCAGTACCCAACTGTTTGTATATCTCACAAATTCAACTTTTGGAGCATATTAGCCCAATTGTCATCTGTAAAGTAGAGCACAATCATCCTATGGTTTCTGATTTGACAGAAATACTGCGATTGCTCAGCCCATTACTATTTGTATGTGGTAGAATATGATATTTAGGTACAAAAAAGCACGTCGAATACACCTTTTAACCCATTTACAGACCGACAGCCAGATTTTTGATGGCTTTCCAGCATTTTAAATCAGGAGGACAAAACTGTTGTGTACCAGCACACACCCCTTTTCCTCACTAAATTAACATTCCACTTTGTACCGAATAATAGCATGCAATCAAACAAGATATATCTACAACAAGCCAACTGTATGTTGTAGCTCAGATTCAACAGACGCTACAGACAGGTTCAACCCGGTTCTATGCAGCAGTGATAATGCATCAGCCCCATTAGATCTCTTTACTCTGGAATCACTGTCTCACACTGCCAAGTCTCATGCCACATTTTGACCATCACAAGATCACAGTCAGCCTTGACCAGAGAGACACGTCCGATAGATGGAGAGCCTCTGCCATGCCAACTGCCTAAAGATGTGCCCTTACACAAGGTTTGTTACCCAGAGGTCCAGTGCCCCTTCATACCGCTAGTTCAGAGATCACAGGAAGCGTGTCAGCGACATCTGTGTGGTAGAGTGTAGATCAGATTTTTAAGGGTAGCTGTTGAAATAGATTAGGTTTACTTCGGGGTCAGCTTTGTCCTTAAAACAGAATCACTTTAGCACTGGAATTGACTCATTTTGCTGCACGGCTGGCTTGTTTCAGGTTTTAAAGGGGTCATATCGTACGTATTTTTATCATTTAATTATTTCCCCTGAGGTCCACTTATAATGTTAGTTTATTTAAGCAGGGGTTTTTTTATAATGTGTATTTAAGTTATGTATGAAGTTTTTGCTTTTGTGCCTTTAAGACATCTATGAAGATGAGTAACTGATAGTTGTCGGTATAGTTAATGCTGTCCATCGTTCAATAACAGCATCATTGTGGCAGATTCACAAAAAGGTCTGCATTGAAATGTGCTGTTCAAACCATTCAGATCAGACTTTTACCAAAATTTTTCCAATATTTTATTCAGTTTTGGAATAACAGTATCCTTCCTACTTTCTCTGTATAGCTTCTTTAGGACTGGTTTGGCTACACTGATGTGTAAATATGGGCGGTCGTATGTTAAAGTATACACATTTTGGACATCAAAAATTTCAGTATGAGACATTTTTGTAGCTTAGCTTCAGTAAATGGTCTTTTTGGACTGGGGAGAAAATTATGATTTCTTAAAGTTAACCCAAAAACAAGATTTCTCATAATATGACCTCTTTAAAGGAGAACCAGCATCACTTCATTTGGAATAAGTGCATGCAAAAGTTTAAAACACATAGCTTTTTAGTCTTATTTCTCTTGTCAAATTTGATTGATCTACTATTAATAGCCCCTAGACCTCTACATTTATTATTACAGCTGAAGAAAAAAATACTATAGTACAAATTGTAGGCTAGATTATAATACAAAGCACTACTTATGCCTCTTTTTTATATTTCTATATTCCAGATATACAGGTGTATTTATAAAATTATATAAAATATTATATAATATATAATATATTAATATTAATATATTATATATATATATAAAATTGTATAGACATATTTAGATGTTGACATATATGAATGTATGACCTGTTTATAATTTTTGTGTATGACCAGTATCTATTAACAATAGAAATATCTCATAAATTGTAGTCAACATCCACTTTACTTTGAAATGCCATGAATGCCATGGCACATTTACCCCAAAACACCACTTTTGTTTCACACACCCAGTTGTTAAATTGGCTTTATTGGCTGAAGTGTTGTAATTGGCTTTATTCTTTTATCATTTACATTGTATTAGAGGATCAAAGTCTGTTTTCACAGGTAACGCTGTTGCAGGCTACCTCACAACATTCATACTACTGTAGCTAATCCACAATAATTGGTTAGTTTTTTGTCTAAGAACTTTTAAAATTGACATACCTATATGTATGAAAGCATTCAAACTATAAACATTCCTTTAATATAATCTGGAGACCTAGGCTTTATACAACCTAATCAACTGTAGCTTTTGGAAACCTGTGTGCCGTCACAAAAAACGTGAACCAATGAGGATGGTCTGTGCCAATGGCAAGCAAAATGGGAGTTTATCAGTCACTAAAACGGAACTGAAATCTTCCTGTGCTTTCAGAGATTTAAGCAGCAACTTTTAACCTCAAAAAGCAACAATAACACATTTTGAATTTCGCATATTTGGAAATTTCAACATAAAGATGTGTTTGCTGGCTCTGTTGGCTGCAAGGCTTCAGAAGATGAAGAAGAACACACCCTTTTCTGAACTGGATCTGTGGAAGGAGAAACACTGCCATCTGCTGTTGATAACCTATGTGGTTTGCACAAACTGGCCTGCTATGTATTGCCTTTTATTCGTATGTATCCGATTGTATGTTACACAGTGCATAGTAAACTATATAATTATACAGGGAAGATTAAATGAAAATGGTTGTACCACTATATGGTTTAACGATGTCATTAGTATATAACAATGAATCATAATGCTGCTTGGTCATTTTGTATGTCTCATCA